>NW_026781635.1:0-217851 GCF_030144855.1 Hypanus sabinus
CCATTCTCCTGTGGTATCTCCACTCCTCCCGGTCCCCCTTCCACCTGTGGTATATCTCCCCTCCCCCGTCCCCCTTCCTCCTGTGGGATCTCACTGCCCCGTCCCCCCTTCCTCCTGTGGTATCTCCCTCCATCGTCCCCCCTTCCCTCCTGTGGAGATCGCCCCTCCTCCCCGATCCCCCCCCCTCGATCATCCTCCTGTCGGTATCTCCCTCCCTCATCCCCCTTCCTCCTGTGGGATCTCCCTCCCCCCGACCCCTTCCCCCCCGTGGGATATCCTTCCCAACTTTCCCCTTACCCATTTTGTGATCCCCGTCCCCAATCACCCCTGTGGAATCGATCTGTACTGCCTCCCTTTCCCCCGCGTCGGATCCCCCTCTCCCCCGTCCACCTTCACCCCTCCTGTGTGATCCCCCACCCCTTCCCCCTTCTCCATTTTGGGATCCCCGTCTCCCCCTTCCCCCCTGTGGGATCTCCCTCCCATGTCCCCCTTCCTCCTGAGGGATCTCCCTCCACCGTCCCCCTTCCGTCCTGTGGGATCCCTCTCCCCCGTCCCCCTTCCTCCTCTGGGATCTCTCTGCCACATCCCCCTTCCTAAGGTGGGATCTCTCTCCCATGTCCCCTTCCTCCTGAGGGATCTCCCTCCCCCGCCCCCTTCCACCTGTGGTATCTCCCTCCCCCATCCACCCTTCCTCCTGTGGGATCTCACTGCCCCCGTCCCCCTTCCTCCTGTGGGATCCCCCCTCCCCAGTCCCCCTTCCTCCTGTGGTATCTCCCTCTCCCCCATTCCCCCTTCCTCCTGTGGGATCTCTCTCCCCCGTCCCCCTTCCTCGTGTGGGATCCCCCTACCCCGTCCCCCTTCCTCCTGTGTGATCCCCCTCCCCCGTCCCCCTTCCCGCCCAGTGGGATCTCCCCTCCCCCGTCCCCATTCCTCCTGTAGGATCCCTCGGCGACTTCCCCCTTCCCCCTGTGGGACACACCTCCCTCGTCCCCCTTCGGGATCGCCCTCTCCCCGTCCACCTTCCCCCCTGTGGGGATCCCTCTCCCTCGTCCCCCTTCCCCCTGTGGGATCTTCATCCCCCGTGCCCATTCCTCCTGTGGGATCCCTCGGCGTCGTCCCCCTTCCCACTGTGGGGACACACCTCCCTCGTACCCCATCCCCCCTAAGGGGATCCCCCTCCCCCCGTTCCACCTTCCCCCCCTGTGGGATCCCTCTCCCTCGTCCCCCTTCCTCCTGTGGGATCTCTATCCCCCTTCCCACCTGCGGGCACTCCGTCCCCCGTCCACCTTCCCCCCTGTGGGATCACTCTCTCCACCGTCCCCCATCATCCTGTGGGATCCCACTCCCCCGTCCCCCTTCCTCCTGTGGTATCTCCCTCCACCATCCCCCTTCCTCTTGTGGTATCTCCCCTCCCCCGTCCCCCTTCCTCCCGTGGGATCTTCTCTGCCCCGTCCCCCTTCCTCCCGTGGGATCTCCCTTCCCCGTCCCCCTTCCTCCCGCGCGATCTCTATGCCCCATCCCCCTTCCTCCTGTGGGATCTCCCTCCCCCATCCCCCTTCCTCCTGTGGGATCTCCCTCCCCCATCCCCATTCCTCCTGTGGTATCTCCATCCCCCGCCCCCCTTCCTCCTGTGGGATCACTCTGCCCCGTCCCCCATCCTCCTGTGGGATCTCCCTCCCCCATCCCCCTTCCTCCTGTCGGATCTCCCTCCCCCGTCCCCGTTCCTCCCGTGGGATCTCTCTCCCCCGTCCCCCTTCCTCCTGTGGGATCTCTCTCCCCCATCCCCGTTCCTCCTGTGGGATCTCCCTCCCCCGTCCCCCTTCCTCCCGTGGGATCTCCCTCCCCCGTCCCCCTTCCTCCCGTGGGATCTCTCTGCCCCGTCCCCCTTCCTCCTGAGGGATCTCCCTCCCCCATCCCCATTCCTCCTGTGGTATCTCCCTCCCCCGTTCCCCCATCCTCCTGTGGGATCTCTCTGCCCCGTCCCTCTTCCTCCTGTGGTATCTCCCCTCCCCCGTCCCCCTTCCTCCTGTGGGATCTCTCTGCCCCATCCCACTTCCTCCTGTGGTATCTCCCCTCCCCCATCCCCCCTGTGGGATCTCCCCTCTCCCATCCCCCTTCTGTGGGAACTCTCTCCCCCGTCCCCCTTCGTCCTGTGGGATCTCCCTACCCCGTCCCCCCCTCCTCCTGTGGGATTCCCCTCCCCCGTCCCCCTTCCCCCCCTGTGGTATCTTCCTCCCCCGTGCCCATTCCTCCTGTGGGATCCCTCGGCGTCGTCCCCCTTCCCACCTGCGGGCACTCCGTCCCCTGTCCACCTTCCTCCCTGTGGTATCTCCCCTCCCCCGTCCCCCTTCCTCCTGTGGTATCTCCCCTCCCCCGTCCCGCTTCCTCCTGTGGTATCTCCCTCCCCCGTCCCCCTTCCTCCTGTGGGATCTGACCCCGGTGTCCCCCTTCCCCCCTGTGGGATCTTCCTCCCCCGTGCCCCTTTTTCCTTTGGGATCTTCCTCCCCCGTCCCCCTTCCTCCTGTGGGATCTCTCTCCCCTATCCCGCTTTCTCCTAAGGGATCTCTCTTACCCGTCCCCCTTCCTCCTGTGGGATACCCCTCTCCCGTCCCCCTTCCTCCTGTGGGATCTCCCTCCCCCGTCCCTCTTCCTCCTGTGGTATCTCCCCTCCCCCGTCCCCCTTCCCCCCTGTGGGATCACCCCTCCCGCGTCCCCCTTCCTCCTGTGGGATCTCCCTCCCCCGTCCCTCTTCCTCCTGTGGTATCTCCCCTCCCCCGTCCCCCTTCCCCCCTGTGGTATCTCCCCTCCCCCATCCCCCCTGTGGGATCTCCCCTCTCCCATCCCCCTTCTGTGGGAACTCGCTCCCCCGTCCCCCTTCGTCCTGTGGGATCTCCCTCCCCCGTCCCCCCTCCTCCTGTGGGATACCCCTCCCCCGTCCCCCTTCCCCCCTGTGGTATCTTCCTCCCCCGTGCCCATTCCTCCTGTGGGATCCCTCGGCGTCGTCCCCCTTCCCACCTGCGGGCACTCCGTCCCCCGTCCACCTTCCTCCCTGTGGTATCTCCCCTCCCCCGTCCCCCTTCCTCCTGTGGTATCTCCCCTCCCCCGTCCCGCTTCCTCCTGTGGTATCTCCCTCCCCGTCCCCCTTCCTCCTGTGGGATCTCCCTCCCCCGTCCCCCTTCCTCCTGTGGGATCTGACCCCGGTGTCCCCCTTCCCCCCTGTGGGATCTTCCTCCCCCGTGCCCCTTTTTCCTTTGGGATCTTCCTCCCCCGTCCCCCTTCCTCCTGTGGGATCTCTCTCCCCTATCCCGCTTTCTCCTAAGGGATCTCTCTTACCCGTACCCCTTCCTCCTGTGGGATACCCCTCTCCCGTCCCCCTTCCTCCTGTGGGATCTCACTCCCCCGTCCCTCTTCCTCCTGTGGTATCTCCCCTCCCCCGTCCCCCTTCCCCCCTGTGGGATCACCCCTCCCGCGTCCCCCTTCCTCCTGTGGTATCTCCCTCCCCCCGTCCCCCTTCCTCCTGTGGTATCTCCCTCCCCCATCCCCCTTCCTCCTCTGGGATCTCTCTACCACATCCCCCTTCCTAACGTGGGATCTCTCTTCCCCATCCCCTTCCTCCCGTGGGATCTCTCTGCCCTGTCCCCCTTCCTCCTGTGGGATCCCTCTCCCCCGTCCCCCTTACTCCTCTGGGATCTCTCTGCCACATCCCCCTTCCTAACGTGGGATCTCTCTTCCCCGTCTGCTTCCTCCCGTGGGATCTCTCTGCCCCGTCCCCCTTCCTCCTGAGGGATCTCCCTCCCCCATCCCCATTCCTCCTGTGGTATCTCCCCTCCCCCGTCCCCCTTCCTCCTGTGGGATCTCCCTCCCCCGTCCCCCCCTCCTCCTGTGGGATACCCCTCCCCCATCCCCCTTCCGCCCTGTGGTATCTTCCTCCCCCGTGCCCATTCCTCCTGTGGGATCCCTCGGCGTCGTCCCCCTTCCCACCTGCGGGCACTCCGTCCCCTGTCCACCTTCCTCCCTGTGGTATCTCCCCTCCCCCGTCCCCCTTCCTCCTGTGGTATCTCCCTCCCCCGTCCCGCTTCCTCCTGTGGTATCTCCCTCCCCCGTCCCCCTTCCTCCTCTGGGATCTGACCCCCGTGTCCCCCTTCCCCCCTGTGGGATCTCCCTCCCCCGTCCCCCTTCCTCCTGTGGGATCTCTCTGCCCCGTCCCCCTTCCTCCTGTGGGATCTCCCTCCCCCGTCCCCCTTCCTCCTGTGGGATCTCTCTGCCCCGTCCCCCTTCCTCCTGTGGGATCTCTCTCCCCTATCCCGCTTTCTCCTAAGGGATCTCTCTTACCCATCCCACTTCCTCCTGTGGGATACCCCTCTCCCGTCCCCCTTTTTCCTTTGGGATCTTCCTCCCCCGTCCCCCTTCCTCCGGTGGGATCTCTCTCCCCTATCCCGCTTTCTCCGAAGGGATCTCTCTTACCCATCCCACTTCCTCCTGTGGGATACCCCTCTCCCGTCCCCCTTCCTCCTGTGGGATCTCCCTCCCCCGTCCCTCTTCCTCCTGTGGTATCTCCCCTCCCCCGTCCCCCTTCCCCCCTGTGGGATCACCCCTCCCGCGTCCCCCTTCCTCCTGTGGTATCTCCCTCCCCCTGTCCCCCTTCCTCCTGTGGTATCTCCCTCCCCCATCCCCCTTCCCCCTGTGGGATCTCTCTGCCCCGTCCCCCTTCCTCCTGTGGGATCCCTCTCCCCCGTTCCCCTTCCTCCTCTGGGATCTCTCTGCCCCATCCCCCTTCCTCCTGTGGGATCTCTCTGCCCTGTCCCCCTTCCTCCTGTGGTATCTCCCTCCCCCATCCCCCTTCCTCCTGTGGGATCCCTCTCCCCCGTCCCCCTTCCTCCTCTGGGATCTCTCTGCCACATCCCCCTTCCTAACGTGGGATCTCTCTTCCCCGTCCCCCTTTCTCCTGTGGTATCTCCCCTCCCCCGTCCCCCTTCCTCCTGTGGTATCTCCCTCCCACGTCCCCCTTCCTCCTGTGGGATCCCCCTCCCCCGTCCCCATTCCTCCTGTGGGATCTCCCTCCCACGTCCCCCTTCCTCCTGTGGTATCTCCCTCCCCCGTTCACCTTCCTCCTGTGGGATCCCCCTCCCCCATCCCCCTTCCTCCTGTGGGATCTCCCTCCCCCATCCCCCTTCCTCCTGTGGGATCCCCCTCCCCCGTCCCCCTTCCTCCTGTGGGATCTCCCTCCCACTGTCCCCCTTCCTCCTGTGGGATCAATCTCCCCCATTCCCCCTTCCTCCTGTGGGATTTCTCTTCCTCATCCCCCTCCTCTACTGGGGTTTCTCTTCCACATCCGCTTCCTTCTGTGTCTTTCCATCCTTTACCTTAGGTGATGTCTCTTCCTCCATCTCCCATCGACATTTCCCGATTCTCAAATCTTCCTCACTGTTTGACTTCTCCCCTTCACACCTGCCCTTTCCGACTGTCTCACGTCAGGAACACTTTTCTAACCATCAGGGAATGAGAGAGAATATGTGGAGTTTACAGGGTCACACCGACAGACGAAATTACTGACATTCGGTGAATTCATTGGAGCTGGGCAGTGAGGGACATTGACAGTGATGGGATCTACGATCTGTGAATCACTGAAGGGTTTAATGTTGCCTGAAATATCCGGGTGAGAGAAATGCCCTCAGACGGACGATTTTAATCACAATGTTCATCAATTTGTCTGTTCGTGTTTAGACTGAACAATAATAAACTGGGGGATTCAGGAGTGAAACTGGTGTCTGCGGCTCTGAGGAACCCGGAGTGTAAAATACAGAGACTGTGGTAAGTACCAGACTGTGGGAGATTGTGTTTACAGTCACTGGGTGTCTGACACTGAACATTAATGTGATCAGTAATTGTGTTACTGATAAACACTGGGGATTTGTACCGTCTCCTGTCTCTCTGTGTCCTTCACCCTCACTCTCTCTCATCTCCAGGCTGGGGGATGTCGGTCTCACAGATTCTGGTGCCGAGGATCTCGTCTCCGCTCTCAGTACAAACCCATCACTGACGGATCTGAACCTGAGTGTTAATGAACTGGGAGATTCAGGAGTGAAACTGGTGTCTGCGGCTCTGAGGAACCCGGAGTGTAAAATACAGAGACTGTGGTAAGTACCAGACTGTGGGAGATTGTGTTTACAGTCACTGGGTGTCTGACACTGAACATTAATGTGATCAGTAATTGTGTTACTGATAAACACTGGGGATTTGTACCGTCTCCTGTCTCTCTGTGTCCTTCACCCTCACTCTCTCTCATCTCCAGGCTGAGGGATGTCGGTCTCACAGATTCTGGTGCCGAGGATCTCGTCTCCGCTCTCAGTACAAACCCATCACTGACGGATCTGGACCTGAGTGGTAATAAACTGGAGCAGATCCGGTGAGTGTTTGTGTTAATGTTCAATGTGATAAAATATCAGCGGATCCGCGGGTTTTCTGGTGATATTTGTCTGTGAGTGTTGTTGAAACATTAACCCCGGTCCCCTGTTACTGACACTGTTGTGTGATCTGTTTATTTCATCTTTATTCTCCCATCTGTTTCAGGCTGGGGGGGAATCGGTTCAGTGAGACCGGGATGATGGAACTGGGATCTCTGCAGGGAGTGAGACCCGGACTGATGGTGGATCTGAGGACATTTAGCCTTTAACCTTTATCTTACCAGGAACCCAGACCCGGACTGATGGTGGATCTGAATGTGTGAACATCCCCGCCCGCGGGGTGGGGACATTTGGCCGACTCCCCGCCCTCCCCTTTAACTCCCGCCCTTACCTTTAACGGCCGCGCGCCGGGGCTGATTCCCAACGGTTTTAACGGAACCGGCACGGGCCTCGCGCTGTGTGCGTCGCTCGCAGCGGTCCCGCAGTGACGTGTTTCCGCCTGTTGTCCGGCGGGGCAGCTTCCGCCGGAAGTGCGTGTTGGAGACTCCCCACGTGACTCCCCGGGGAATTACCCGGACAGGAAGAGCCCGGGGTCCGGGGCTCAGTCTGGGACACCGGTGTCCCGGGGTGGGGGGGATGGTCCCGGGAGAGAATCCTTTTGCCCCCTTTGCTGAGGACGGTGCATTCGGCAGCCTGGCCGATATAATGATGTTAAATGGACAAATCCCTCGGCAGTGACCCTGGATCTGCAGCGATCCCGGACACGGCCCCGAAGTGTGATTTTATAATCAGTTTTATAATTTTATAATCAGTTCCCCGATGCAGAGTGACGGTGAGAAACGGGACTGGTTATTATTCAACCGGTCACCCCTTGTCGCCGGTCAGTTAATTGTGTGTGACTGTCAGCAGATTATTTATTCCCGCACGTTAGCAGCTCACACATTGTTTCATTGATATATCTCATAAAAAATCAATAAACCACTGTATCTTCCTGTCTTGTGTCGGACTCGAGTTTTATTTGAGGTTTCTGTTGCCCACCACACCCTGTGCACTGCAACAGTGGGTCGGAGCTCCTCACACTGACACAGTAGCGTCTCAGCTCCAGGCTGAGGGAGGTTGGACAAGCAGAGTCTTGGAGCCCCGGATCTCATCTCCACCAAAGCCCATTTCTGGCAAATTGACCCCCGCAGTTAAAATCGACGTGAATCCACTGAGGTCCCGAGTAAGAGACTGAAGGGGGTGGAAAACCGGCGTCAGACACAGAGTGAATCACCCTCCACACCGTCCCGTCACACACTCCCGGGGTCAGACACAGAGTGAATCACCCTCCTCACCGTCCCATCACACACTCCCGGGGTCTGACACAGAGTGAATCTCCCTCCACACCGTCCCATCACACTCTCCCGGGGTCAGACTCAGAGTGAATCTCCCTCCACACCGTCCCGTCACACACTCCCGGGGTCAGACACAGAGTGAATCACCCTCCTCACCGTCCCATCACACACTCCCGGGGTCTGACACAGAGTGAATCTCCCTCCACACCGTCCCATCACACTCTCCCGGGGTCAGACTCAGAGTGAATCTCCCTCCACACCGTCCCATCAAACAATTCCGGGGTCAGACACAGAGTGAATCTCCCTCCACACCGTCCCATCACACAATCCCGGGGTCAGACAGAGAGTGAATCTCCCTCCACACCGTCCCATCACACTCTCCCGGGGACAGACTCAGAGTGAATCTCCCTCCACACCGTCCCATCACACACTCCCGGGGTCTGACACAGAGTGAATCTCCCTCCACACCGTCCCATCACACACTCCCGGGGTCAGACAGAGTGAATCTCCCTCCGCACCGTCCCATCACACACTCCCGGGGTCAGACAGAGAGTGAATCTCCCTCCACACCGTCCCATCACACTCTCCCGGGGTCAGACACAGAGTGAATCTCCCTCCACACCGTTCCATCAAACAATCCCGGGGTCAGACACAGGGTGAATCTCCCTCTGCACCGTCCCATCACACACTCCCGGGGTCAGACAGAGAATGAATCTCCCTCCACACCGTCCCATCACACTCTCCCGGGGTCAGACTCAGAGTGAATCTCCCTCCACACCGTCCCCTCACACACTCCCGGGGTCAGACACAGAGTGAATCTCCCTCCACACCATCCCATCACACACTCCCGGGGTCAGACACAGAGTGAATCTCCCTCCACACCATCCCATCACACTCTCCCGGGGTCAGACACAGAGTGAATCTCCCACCACACCGTCCCCTCACACACTCCTGGGGTCAGACACAGAGTGAATCTCCCTCCACACCGTCCCATCACACTCTCTCGGGGTCAGACAGAGTGAATCTCCCTCCGCACCGTCCCATCACACACTCCCGGGGTCAGACAGAGAGTGAATCTCCCTCCACACCGTCCCATCACACTCTCCCGGGGTCAGACACAGAGTGAATCTCCCTCCACACCATCCCATCACACACTCCCGGGGTCAGACACAGAGTGAATCTCCCTCCACACCATCCCATCACACACTCCCGGGGTCAGACACAGAGTGAATCTCCCTTTACACCATCCCATCACACACTCCCGGGGTCAGACACAGAGTTAATCTCCCTCCACACCATCCCATCACACTCTCCCGGGGTCAGACACAGAGTGAATCTCCCACCACACCGTCCCCTCACACACTCCCGGGGTCAGACACAGAGTGAATCTCCCTCCACACCGTCCAATCACACTCTCCCGGGGTCAGACACAGAATGAGTCTCCCTCCGCACCGTCCCATCGCACACTCCCGGGGTCAGACGCAGAGTGACTCTCCCTCCGCACTGTCCCATCACACACTCTCGGGGTCAGACACAGAGTGAATCTCTCTCCACACCGTCCCATCACACACTCCCAGCATCAGACACAGAGTGAATCTCCCTCCACACCATCCCATCACACACACCCGGGGTCAGACGCAGAGCGAATCGCCCTCCACACCGTCCCATCACACACTCCCGGGGTCAGACACAGAGTGAAGCTCCCTCCACACCGTCCGATCACACACTCCCGGGGTCAGACACAGAGTGAAGCTCCCTCCACACCGTCCCATCACACACTCCCGGGGTCAGACACAGAGTGAATCTCCCTCCACACCGTCCCATCACACAATCCCGGGGTCAGACACAGAGTGAATCTCCCTCCACACCATCCCATCACACACACCCGGGGTCAGACGCAGAGCGAATCGCCCTCCACACCGTCCCATCAGACACTCCCGGTGTCAGACACAGAGTGAATCTCCCTCCACACCGTCCCATCACACAATCCCGGGGTCAGACACAGAGTGAATCTCCCTCCACACCATCACATCACACACACCCGGGGTCAGACGCAGAGCGAATCGCCCTCCACACCGTCCCATCACACAATCCCGGGGTCAGACACAGAGTGAATCTCCCTCCACACCATCCCATCACACACACCCGGGGTCAGACACAGAGTGAATCTCCCTCCACACCGTCCCATCACACAATCCCGGGGTCAGACACAGAGTGAATCTCCCTCCACACCGTCCCATCACACACTCCCAGTGTCAGACACAGAGTGAATCTCCCTCCACACCGTCCGATCACACACTCCCGGGTTCAGACACAGAGTGAAGCTCCCTCCTCACCTGCCATCTGAAGGCTTGTTCATGAAGCCCCACCTCATGACGGTCGGAAACCCGGCCCCTCCCAGACCCCTCAGCCCGGACGTCTTCACCTCCCCGAGGATCCAGTCCGCCCCCTTCAGCAGGATCTCCTTCGTCTTGTACCAGTCGCCCCGCCGTAGCGCCCCCTTCAGCCTGGGGGGACAAGAGTGGAGGGGAGCGGGAAGAAGGTGAAAAGAGTGAGGGGATTGAAAAAGATTTATGTCCTGTTATCACCCTGATAGCGAGGGAGTGCCCCCAATTTCCTGTGAGTTATGGAGCGTCCGAATTTCCCTGGCAGATCAGGGAGTGCTGACATTCACGTCCCAGATGGAGGCAACTCAGAATTGATAACCCTTCGCCTTGGGGGCTTCAGAAAAGTCACCCCCTCCCGTTAAGTACGGGGGCATCACAAGTTCCCCCGCCCTTAAAAAATGAGCAGCCAGAAAGATCCATTACTCAAACAGGGGACGTCCGCAACTACGCCAACCCCTCTGTCTGGGGACGTCCACAAATACCCCAACTGCTGAATTAGGGAACGTCCACAAATACCCCAACCCCTGGTTTAGGGGACGTCCACAACTACCCCAACCACTGAATTAGGGAACATCCACAAATACCCCAACCCCTCTATTACGGGACGTCCACAAATACCCCAATCTCTGAGGGAACGTCCACAAATACCCCAATCCCTGAATGAGGGATCGTCCACAAATTTCCCAATCCTGGAATGAGGGAACGTCCACAAGTTCCCCAATCCCTGAATGTGGGAACGTCCACAAATACCCCAATCCCTGAATGAGGGAATGTCCACAAATTCCATCCCGCTCCCCCCTCAGTGGAGTGCCTGCATTTTCCCTTCCACTGTCTGGAAGCGTCACCGTGATGTTATCCCTGTGAGAGAGCGTCCCCGTTTTCCTCCCCTCACAGTGAGAGGACACCTCTCTCCCTGAGCCTGCGACCATCTCCCCTCGGTTAGGGATCGCCTCTGAATTCCTCTCACCTCCAGTCGTGCCTGCCATACAGGTTGGTGAAGATACGGTCCTCATCCTTCAGCGGGCCGTATTTGGTCTTGGCAGGAGCCTCTTGTGATAGGAGGGAGGGGCACCGTCGTCAGCGAGATCCCACCCTCCGACAACTGTGACCGGTGCGGGGAGTCGAGTGAAGGGGGGGGACCTCGGGGTACGAGGGTGGGACATGCACCATGAACGGTGGGGGTGCCGAGGGATAGGGGGACCTCGGCGTACGAGGTAGGACACGCACCGTGAACGGTGGGGAGTGTCGAGGGACGGTGGGACCTCGGTGTACGAGGTAGGACACAGACAGTGAACGATGGGGAGTATCGAGGGACGGGGTGACATCGGCGTACGAGGGTAGGACACACACCGTGAACGGTGGGGAGTGTCGAGGGACGGAGGGACATCGGTGTACGAGGGTGGGACCTGCACCGTGAATGGTGGGTAGTGTCGAGGGACAGGCTGACCTCGGCGTACGAGGGTAGGACATGCACCGTGAACGGTGGGGGAGTGTCGAGGGACAGGGGGACCTCGGCGAACGAGGGTAGGACACGCACCGTGAACAGTGGGGAGTGTCGTGGGACTGGGGGACTTCGGTGTACGAGGGTAGGACACGCACCGTGAATGGTGGGTAGTGTCGAGGGACAGGCTGACCTCGGCGTACGAGGGTAGGACACGCACCGTGAACGGTGGGGAGTGTCGAGGGACGGGGGACCTCGGCGTACGAGGGTAGGACAGGCACCGCGAACGGTGGGGAGTGTCGAGGGACAGGGGGGACCTCGGCGTACGAGGGTAGGACTAGCACCGTGAACGGTGGGGAGTGTTGAGGGACGGGGTGTCATCGGCGTACGAGGGTAGGACACGCACCGTGAACGGTGGGGAGTGTCGAGGGACGGGGGACCTCGGCGTACGAGGGTAGGACAGGCACCGCGAACGGTGGGGAGTGTCGAGGGACAGGGGGTCCTCGGCGGACGAGGGCAGGACACGCACCGTGAACAGTGGGGAGTGTCGAGGGACAGGGGGACTTCGGTGTACGAGGGTAGGACACGCACCGTGAATGGTGGGTAGTGTCGAGGGACAGGCTGACCTCGGCGTACGAGGGTAGGACACGCACCGTGAACGCTGGGGAGTGTCGAGGGACGGAGGGACATCGGCGTACGAGGGTAGGACACGCACCGTGAACGCTGGGGAGTGTCGAGGGACAGGGGGACATCGGCGTACGAGGGTAGGACATGCACCGTGAACGATGGGGTGTGTCGAGGGACAGGGGGACCTCGGCGAACGAGGGTAGGACACGCACCGTGAACAGTGGGGAGTGTCGTGGGACTGGGGGACTTCGGTGTACGAGGGTAGGACACGCACCGTGAATGGTGGGTAGTGTCGAGGGACAGGCTGACCTCGGCGTACGAGGGAAGGACACGCACCGTGAACGCTGGGGAGTGTCGAGGGACGGAGGGACATCGGCGTACGAGGGTAGGACATGCACCGTGAACGATGGGGTGTGTAGAGGGACAGGGGGATCTCGGCGTACAAGGGTAGGACACGCACCGTGAACGGTGGGGAGTGTCGAGGGACGGGGGGACCTCGGCGTACGAGGGTCGGACACGCACAGTGAACGGTGGGGAGTGTCGAGGGACGGGGGGACCTCGGCGTACGAGGGTAGGACACACACCGTGAACTGTGGGGAGTGTCGAGGGACGGGGGTCCTCGGCGTACGAGGGTAGGACACACACCGTGAACGGTGGGGAGTGTCGAGGGACGGGGGGACATCGGCGTACGAGGGTAGGACACACACCGTGAACGGTGGGGAGTTTCGAGGGACGGGGGGACATCGGCGTACGAGGGTAGGACACACACCGTGAACGGTGGGGAGTGTCGAGGGACGGGGGGACCTCGGCGTACGAGGGTAGGACATGCACCGTGAACGGTGGGGAGTGTCGAGGGTCGGGGTGACATCGGCGTACGAGAGTAGGACACACACCGTGAACGGTGGGGAGTGTTGAGGGACGGGGTGTCATCGGCGTACGAGGGTAGGACACGCACCGTGAACGGTGGGGAGTGTCGAGGGACGGGGGACCTCGGCGTACGAGGGTAGGACAGGCACCGCGAACGGTGGGGAGTGTCGAGGGACAGGGGGGACCTCGGCGTACGAGGGTAGGACTAGCACCGTGAACGGTGGGGAGTGTTGAGGGACGGGGTGTCATCGGCGTACGAGGGTAGGACACGCACCGTGAACGGTGGGGAGTGTCGAGGGACGGGGGACCTCGGCGTACGAGGGTAGGACAGGCACCGCGAACGGTGGGGAGTGTCGAGGGACGGGGGGACCTCGGCGTACGAGGGTAGGACTAGCACCGTGAACGGTGGGGAGTGTAGAGTGACAGGGGGATCTCGGCGTACAAGGGTAGGACACGCACCGTGAACGGTTGGGAGTGTCGAGGGATGGGGGACCTCGGCGTACGAGGGTAGGACACACACCGTGAACGGTGGGGAGTGTCGAGGGACAGGGGGACCTCAGCGTACGAGGGTGGGACACACACCGTGAACGGTGGGGAGTGTCGGGGGACAGGGGGACACATGTAAAGGACTGTCTGGGGCCCTGAACGGAGGTGAGCGGGCAGGCGAGGTCCCGGAGGACTGATGGATGATTCGCCGGTAAGGAAGGGGACCGGGATCATCCTGGGAACTAGAGAATGGCGACTGCCCCATCAGCAGCCGGACAGAATTCTCAGCAATAGGATTTATGGGCACTTGGAAACCCTTGGCCTAATTGTGGACTGCCAGCTTGGCTCTGTGCGGAGCAAGTCAGGAAAATGATTCCGGGATTGTGAGGAATCGCAAAAGGCCGGTTTGCAGGGGCAGCAGGCTATCAAGAAGGAAAATAGGACTCTGGCCTTCGTTGCTGGAGGGGTCGAATTCAAGAGCAGGGAGGTCATGCTGTAACTGTACAGGGTACTGGTGAGGCCGCACCGGGAGTACTGTGTGCAGTTCCGGTCTCCTTACTCGAGGAAGGAGATACTGGCTTTGGAGGCAGTGCAGAGGAGGCTCACCGGGCTGATTCCAGGGATGAAGGGGTTAACCTATGAGGAGCGATTGAGTCGCCTGGGACTGTACTCTCTGGAGTTCAGAAGAATAAGAGGGGATCTTATAGAAACAGACAAAATTTTGAAAGGGACAGATAAGATAGATGTAGGAAAGTTGTTTCCATTGGTGGGTGAGACTCGAACTAGGGGACATTGCCTCAAGATTCAGGGGAGAAGATTTAGGACGGAGATGGGGAGAAACTGTTTTTCCCAGAGAGTGGTGAATCTGTGGAATTCTCTGCCCAGGGAAGCAGCTGAGGCTTCCTCACTAAATATACTTAAGAAACAGTTAGGTAGGTTTTTACACAGCAAAGTAATTAAGGGTTCTGGGGAAAAGGCAGGTGGATGGAGCTGAGTTTACGGACAGATCGGCCATCATCTCATTGAATGACTGAACAGGATCGATGGGCCGGATGGCCTACTCCTGCCCCTATTTCTTATGTTATGTTCTTAAATCAATTACAGTGTATTGGATAGATTACAAATCCGTGCAAAAAGCAGAAATAATATATTTATTAAAAAGCGAGGTAGTGGCCAAGGGTTCAGTGTCCATTTCGGAATCGGATGGCGGAGGGGAGGAAGCTGTTCCTGAATCACTGAGTGTGTGCCTTCAGGCTCCTGTACCCCCTCCCTGATGGTAACAGTGAGAAAAGGGCATGCCCTGGGTGCTGGGGATCCTTAATAACAGACGCCGCCTCTCTGAGACACCGCTCCCTGAAGATGTCCTGGGTACTTTGTAGGCTAGGACCCAAGATGGAGCTGACCAGATTTACAACCCTCTGCAGCCTCCTCCGGCCCAGTGCAGTAGCCCCTCCACCCCAGACAGCGATGCGGCCTGTCGGAGTGCTCCCGCGAGCCTCATCGAGACGCCTGCGGTGCGAGGGATCGACGGACAGTTGCCTGTTTGGATTCAGGACCGGCTTGCCCGCGGGAGACGGAGGGTCGTGGTGGAAGGGACTTATTCAAGGTGGAGGTCTGGAATTGACGGCTTTGTGGCAAAGTTTGCGGATGATACGAAGGGGGGCGGAGAGATAGGTAGTGCCGAGGAAGCAACGCGATTGCAGAAGGACTTCGAGAAATTGGAAGACTGGGCAAAAAAATGGCAGATGGAATACAGTATTTTGGTAAAAAGGAACAAGAGTGCGGACTATTCTCTCACCGGGGAGAAGGTTCGAATATTAAGAGGTGCAGAGCGACTTGGGAGACCTCGTGCAGGACTCCTGGAAGGTTAATTCTGAGGCCGAGTCTGTGGTAAAGAAGACAAATGCAATGCTGGCGCTTATTTAAACAATAGACTATAGGTGCAGGAGTCGGCCATTCAGCCCTTTGAACCAGCACCGCCATTCAATGTAATCATGGCTGATCATCCACAATCAATACCCCTTTCCTGCCCTCTCCCCATGTCCCTGGGCTCTGCTATCTTTAAGAGCTCTATCTTTCTTGAAAGCATCCAGAGAATTGGCCTCCACTGCCTTCTGGGGCAGAGCATTCCACATGTCCACCACTCTCTGGGTGAAAAAGTTTTTCCTCAACTCCGTTCTAAATGGCCTACCCCTTATTCTTAAACTGTGGCCTCTGGTTCTAGACTCCCCCAACATCCGGAACATTTTTCCTGCCTCTAGCATGTCCAATCAGTTAATAATCTTATATGCTCAATTGGATCTCCTCTTATCCTTCTAAATTCCAGTGTATACAAGCCCAGTCTCTCCAATCTTTCAACATATGACAGTCCCGTGAACCTACGCTCCACTCCCTCAATAGCAAGAATGTCCTTCCTCAAAGTTGGAGACCAAAACTTCACACAATACTCCAGGTGGGGTCTCACCAGGGCCCTGTATAACTGCGGAAGGACCTCTTTGCCTCTATACCCAACCCGTCTTGTTATGAAGGCCAACATGCCATTAGCTTTCTTCACTGCCTGCTGTACCTGCATGCTAACTGTCCGTGACTGATAAACAAGGACACCGAGATCTCGTTGTACTTCCCCTTTTCCTAACCTGACACCATTTAGATAGTAATCTGCCTTCCTGTTCTTGTCACCAAAGTGGATAACCTCACATTTATCCACACTAAACTGCATCTGCCCACCCACCCAACCTGTCCAAGTCACCCTGCATTCTCCTAACATCCTCCTGACATTTCACACTGCCACACAGCTTTGTGTCATCGGCAAATTTGCTAATGTTACTTTTAACCCCTTCATCTAAATCATTAATGTATATCGTAAGTAGCTGCGGCCCCAGCACCGAGCCTTGCGGTACCCCACTGGTCATTTCAAAGGGAATAGAATATAAAAGCGGACAGATAATACTGAGCCTTTATAAGACACTAGTCAGCCACACTTGCAGTATTGTCAACAGTTCTGGGCCCTGCGTCTCAGAAAGGGTGTGTTGTCGTTGGACAGAGTCCAGAGGAGGTGTGCGAGGATGATTCCGGGAACGAAGGGGTTAATATACGAGCAGCGTTTGGCAGCTTTGGGCCTGGACTCACTGGAATTTAGACGAATGCGGGGTGGCGACGGGGGGGGGAAACTACCGAACGTTGAAAGGACTGGTTTCAGGTGGGCATTGGAGAGGATGTTCCCTATGGTGGGGGGGGGGGGTATCCAGAACTAGAGGTCACAGCCTCAAAATTGAGGGGCTCCCCTTTAGGACAGAGGTGAAGGAGGAACTTTTTGCGCCAGAGAGCGGTGAATCTGTGGAACGCTCGGCCACGGACTGCGGGTCCGTGGGTATACTAAAAGCAAAAATCGGTATGTTTACTGATTGGTCAAGGCGGGAAGGCAGGTGAGCTGGATCTGGGATTGGCTGCGTCGGAATGGCGGAGCAGACTCGATGGGCTGAACGGCCTCACCCTGCCCCAGCGCCACGCGGCCTGTGACCGGCGGAGTTCCGGCGGGACCTCTGCTACCCGCGGCGTGTTGAGGTGACCCGGGCGGGCGGGCTGGCCCGATGGCAGACGGTACCCGGGTCGGCGGCGAAGGTTTGCGCAGAACACAGCCGGCTCGCTCAGCACCTCCTCGTCAGACACAGGCCCGTTCGGCCCCGGCACAGTCCCTTTGGTCCACAGTGTTGTGCGCGACAGATTAAATTCGTCATCAAGTGGCCGGCTGAACTCATCCCTCCTGTCTACCCGGTGTCCAAATCCCTCCATCTCCCTCACATCCATCTGCCTCTCCAAAGGTCTCTTAAAAGCCTCTGACGCCTCTCTCACCGGACCAGGCATCCTCCAGTCTCTGAGTGAAAAACTTACCCCTCACACCCCTCCTCTCCCCTTCAGTGCTGCCCTCTGGTACTAGACATGTCAACCCTGGGAAACAGATACCCCCTGTCCACTCGCATAATCCTGTAAACCTCTCCCAGATCTCCCCTCGGCCTCCAGAGAAAACAACCCATGTTTGTCCAGTTTCTCGTGACAGCACATGCCCTCTAAACCGGGCAGCGTCCTGGTGAATCTCTTCTGCCCCCTCTCCATCTTCCTGTAGAGGGACGGCCAGAGCTGTCCACAATTTTCCAGGTGTGGCCTAACCAGACTTTGATAAAGCTGAGGTCAAACACACTTGACTTCCGAACTCTGAGAAGAGTGGTGGCGGGGGTGGGGGAGGGGGTGGAACGGGAGGAGAGGGTGGCCGGAGGCTTACCTGTTGGGGGGGGGGGGGGGTTCAGGTGGCGCACCGCAGAGGAGGTGGACAACGGGGAGAGGAGGGGAGGGCGGAAGCAGCTCCACAGCCGAGTCACCGACAGCATCTGTGGGGGAAGAGAGAGACAGAGGAGGAGGCCATTTGCCCCTTAAGCTGAAAAATCGAAACAGCCCATGTCCCTCCACCCTTATTGAGCCCTTGAGATGATTCGAACCCTCTGGGCTTCCATAACCACCTCTCCCCAACCCAGTGGCCCTGGGAAACCCTCCCCTTGTGCTTCACTCACTCGAGGCACTTTGTCGCCAAAACTGACACTCACTCCTCAATCTCTCTCAAAACTGGCCGCCCTGCCCTCGCACCCTGATAGCCCCGCCGGGTCATAGAACTGCCTGCTTTTTCCAGGCGCCCTCCTTTCTTGTTCACTCCCTCCTCACCTCACCCTCAGTCCTCTCATTTCCTCCTTCCTCACTACTCCCTCCCTCCTCCCTTTTCCCGCTGCTATCCCTCATTGCTCTCTCCTTCACTCCTTTCTTACCTCCTGTCCCTCACTCTATCCTCCTCTCCCTCACTCCATCATTCCCTCCCTTCCTCTCCCACATTCACTACCCTCCTCTCCATCACTCTGTCATTCCCTTCCTTCCTCTCCCTCATTCTCTCCCCCTCCCTCCAACATTCCCTCCACCTCGTCTCCCTCACTCCATCATTCCCTCTTCTCCCTCACTCCATCATTCCCTCCTCTCGCTCACTCCATTCCCTCCCCCTCCTCTCCCTCACTCCATCATTCCCTCCCCCTCCTCTCCCTCACTCCATTGTTCCCTCCCCCTCCTCTCCCTCACTCCATCATTCTCTCCCCTCCTCTCCCTCACTCCATCATTCCCTCCCCTCAACACACACACACACTGGTGGAACACAGCAGGCCAGGCAGCATATATAGGGAGTAGCACTGTCGGCATCTCAGGCCGAGACCCTTCCGTGTTTGGGTTTTAAATTCTCTCCTCTCCCTCCCTCCATCCATCACTCACTCCCCCCAACCACTTGCCTCCTTCTCTCACTCACCTTCACCTCTTCGATGTCCCTCCGCCCGGAAGCGGAAACGCGACCGGGTCACGTGGGGCCGACCCAGCGCCACCTTTGTTCGGGGAACCCTCCAGACAGAGGGTCTCGGCCCGAAACGTTGACTGCCCGTTCCCGCGGATGCTGAGTTCCTCCAACTTTGTTTGTACCTGTTGCTTGGGCGCCAGCATCTGCAGTGTGCTTGGCGTTTACCGCTCCCTCCAAACCCGTGGCAAACCTCCGCCATCTTGGAGAGGGGCAAACACCCGCGCATACGTCCCGCCCCCCCTCTGTGATTGGCTGGGGCGCGCTTCTGGCGGTCCTCCAGCGTTCACCCTCCGATTCGCCAGTGTTTCTATCACTCTCCCGCCCCGTTGCCCGTCTGCTCCGACAGTCCGCTTCCGATTGGACCAGATGAACATCACTCTCCCTCCCATGGGGCGGGACTCCAGGTGTGAACATCTCCACGTGGAAACAGGCCCGCAGGGATACAAATACCATCACGTCGAGTAGAAGCTTAAAACTGGGCCTCTGAATTCCTGATCACTGCTCCCACTGCAGACAACAGTCTGGCTGGAAATAAAGATCCGGAAAATATAATAACAATATTATGTTTCTGTGTGGGTATATTTTCAGGTTGTTGCCTTCAGTCCAACCAGTGAGCGGAGGGACATTTAGCTGTATTTGGAGTTATGGGTTAGAGATAGGGTTAGTTCCTAATGAAGGGTCTGGGCCCGAAAGGTCCCAGGACCATTTACCCTTTTCCATATCTGCTGCCTGGCCTGCTGAGTTCTTTCGGAGTTCTGTGTGTGATCCTTCGTGTTTCAGCATCAGCAGATCTTCCCCATGATTAGGACGTGCGGGTTGTTTTTCTGTGAATCTCGGAGCGCCGTGTCTGTGTGCGAGCATCGGCCCTGTATGTAGGACGGGTTCCAACAGGCAGGCATTCCGCAGAACAGGATGCGGCTTCTCCGCTGAGATCCGGTCCAACCGGCTCCACTTTCCCCGCTCACGTTCAGCTGTGAGCAAAGTTCTCACGAGTTTATCTTTAACTATCTCTGTTTTCAGCAGAAAGCAATAGACTCCAGGATGGGATGGAATATAGAATGAGATGCAAGGCTATTGTCACAGCTGCTGCCCAACTTTCCGCATGTTTCACGATTCCTTTAAATAAATCAGTCTGAGACATTCTCCTTTCTAAGCCGCATGGTTATTCAGTGTCATTGCTTCTTACAGCGAGAGTGAGAGCGAGCGGTGATGGGACCCTGCCCCTGGGAATTTGAAACCTGCACAAAAAAAGATGGTTTGCAATGAACTGAAGGGGACTAATAGCCTCGTGGGAACGTTTGCTTGTGGTGTACGGGAGGGAGCTGGGGGTTGAAAACGGAGTGGGAGGAGGATATAATCCGGAGTGCCAGAACTGATAGTGGAGAGCTTGCGGAGACAGATATTGTTCAGACATTAGACAAGTTCAAGCGTCAAATAATTGAGCACAGTTGGACGAAAGCCCTGGGCTGCAGATAGTTCAATGCAAGAAGTATGGTAGGAAAGGCGGACGAGTTCTGTCCCAGTCACGTATCAAAACCAAGTCAATAGACAATAGACAAGAGACAGCAGGTACAGGAGTAGGCCATTCGGCCGTTCTAGCCAGAACCGCCTTTCACTGTGATCATGGCTGATCATACACAATCAGTACCCCGTTCCTGCCCTCTCCCCATATCCCTTGACCCTGCTATCTATAAGAGCTCTATCTAACTCTCTCTTGAATGCATCCATAGAACTGGCCTCCACTGCCCTCTGGGGCAGAGCATTCCACAGATCCACCACTCTCTGGGTGAAAACGTTTTTCCGCATCTCTATTCTAAATGGCCTAACCCTTATTCTTAAACTGCGGCCTTTAGTTCTGGACTCACCCATCAGCGGGAACATGCTTCCTGCCTCCAGCGTGTCCACTCCCTTAATAATCTTGTATGTCTCAATCAGATCCCCTCTCATCCTTCTAAATTCCAGTGTATCCAAGCCCAGCCACTCCAATCTTTCAACATATGACAGTCCCGCCATTCCGGGAATTAACCTTGTGAACCTACGCTCCACTCCCTCAATAGCAAGAATGTCCTTCCTCAAATTTGGAGACCAAAACTGCACACAATACTCCAGGTGGGGTTTCACCAGGGCCCTGTACAGCTACAGAAGGAGCTCTTTACTCCTATTCTCAATTCCTCTTGTTATAACGGCCAGCATGCCATTAGCTTTCTTCACTGCCTGCTGTACCTGCATGTTTGCTTTCATTGACTGATGTACAAGAACACCGAGATCTCGTTGTTCTTCCCCTTCTCATAACTTGACACCGTTCAGATAGCAATCTGCCTTCCTGTTCTTGCCACCAAAGTCAATAACTTCACATTTATCCATATTAAACTGTTTCTGCCATACATTTGCCCACTCACCCAATCTGTCCAAGTCACTCTGCATTCTCATAACATCCTCCTGACATTTCACACTGCCACCCAGCTTTATTTCATCGGCAAATTTGCTAATGTTACTTTTAATCCCTTCATCTAAATCACCAATCTATATTGTAAACAGCTGCGGTCCCAGCACCAAACCTTGTGGTACCCCACTGGTCACAGCCTGCCATTCCGAAAGGGACCCGTTAATCACTACTCTTTGTTTCCTGTCAGCCAGCCAATTTTCAATCCATGTCAGTACTCTGCCCCCAATACCATGTGCCCTAATTTTGCCCACTAATCTCCTATGTGGGACTTTATCAAAAGATTTCTGGAAGTCCAGGTACACTACATCCACTGGCTCTCCCTTGTCCATTTTCATAGTTACATCCTCAAAAAACTCCAGAAGGTTAGTCAAGCATGATTTTCCCTTCATAAATCCATGCTGACTCGGACTGATCCTTCTACTGCTATCCAAATGTGTCGTAATTTCCTTTTTAATAATTGACTCCAACATCGTTCCCACCACTGACGACAGGATAACCGGTCTACAATTCCCTGTTTTCTCTCTCCCTTCTTGCTCACACACACACCTCACACACACACACACACACACGCACGCACGCACGCACGTCGGGAGGTACTCGGGAGCTGTCGGGCATCGGCCCCACCCATGGGTGCACCATGACCGATGTTGCAGAAGCGACAAACTCCAACATGTTGTCGCTTCTGAAGGATTGAATACGGTCGGGGACCCGGGTAGGTTGCAACAATTGGGTGATGCGGGATCAAACTCCTCCGCTATCGTTGTAAATCATCGAACACATTTCTGAAAATAACATGAGAGTTGTTTTCACACGCCCAGCAGTTACACACACACAATGCTGGAGGGACTCAACAAGTCTTGCAGAATACATGGAGGACAGTGTTGCAGTCCAAAGCCCTTCACCAAGACTAGACAAGGAATGACAAGAAACCAGCTCAGGAATGTTGGGGAGGGAAAGCGGGTCAAACTGAAACACCAGTGATCGCGTCTTCAGCAGTAACTGGACTCCTGTTCAAATCCAGCTGACGGGCAGTTTACAAATCTAGTTTCTCCTCCGCGGATCAACAGGGTCCCAATACCGGCCCCAGCAGCCAGAAGAGCATCAGACACACTGCAGATGTTCCGGAAAGCGGCTGGGGAAAGGAAATGTCCAGTTTGGGTATGTTAAAGTACACGTGGAACACTGCCTACCGTCTGGGTGGGAGAACCAGCTGATGGTTTGGGTCCTGGTACCTTCAATCGGGATCTCAGATCCGAAAAGCAAACTGCGTCTCTCTCCACAGCTGCTGCCTGAACCAGCCTGTCCTTACAGTAATTTGCGCCTATTCGAGGAAGAAATGACACTCGGACACAAAATACTGACAGGAAATCAGAGACCAACGTGTTCTGAAGTGGCGCAGCCACAAGAGTTCCGTGTTCAATCTCACTCTCCGTCCTCTCTCTCTCTCTCTGGGCGTTTATAAAGGGTTAATAAGGTTGCTGTGGGCCTGATTTCTGCAGCTGCAATCGGCTCCATCCTTTGTTGTAAATGAAGTTGGTTCTGAGCAAACTGGCATTGTGTAACCAACACTTCCCGAGCTCAATTCATTTATATGAAGAACAATGGAAAAGCATTTCACGACAGTCAACCTTTGACGTGCTTAATCCTGTTGTATCAGATCAGAGACTTGTTTTGTACCTGCAGTGTCCAGAACATCTGATGTCGGGTGCACACATGGAGACAACAAATCAAGCGCTCGCGATGCTGGAAGTATCAAAAAGTAAAAGGAAATTCCGGAATACACTCAGGCAGACAAGCAGACTCCGTGGATAAGGAACGGTTAATATTTCAAGTCGGGGATGCTCTGTCAGAACTGCTGCACGAGTCCCATCGGCCCCATTTCCCTCTCTCTCCGCTGAAGGTTAATTTAATACCTTATTGTTTCCACACCTCCCAGTCCTGCATTGCAATGCCGACTTCTGTTTTTCCCTTCACAGATGCTGCCCTACCTGCTCACTGTCTCCATCAGATTCTGTTTCTGCCCCTTAATGTTATGTGACTTATACCCCGGTTAACTGGCTCCAAGATTAGTTCGTTCAATATGTACAACGGCTGTATTTTATTCACAAAGGGGTAGCTTCCTTAACTTCGTGAGATCAGGCTTGCACTGCTCGGGGATCTGTATTCTGAGAAACGCATCTCCTTCTCAAAACGTCAGGAGTTCCACTCGACAATACGTCGTGACGTCAACTGAAGCTGCTACTGTGAAGAACGGCTTTGAGCGATCCTGCTGACAGGGCCTGGGCACTGTATGTCCCTCGGGTACCGAAGCAGATAAGCCGACATGGCTCTCCGTAATTTGAACCGAATAGTTCTACCTGCTCTTTAGTTCTCCATGCTCTGAAAACATGGAATATTATTCGCCGCAGGCTTAAATGAAGATATTAAATTTCCGTCAAATTGACTTCTAAATAAATCACTCCAGACCTTCCATGGTATCTGCGTTTCTGCTCCATAAATTGCAAAGTAAAATGAATTGATCATTTACGTATAAGTGATCTTTACAAAAAGTCTGCTGTGTTGGGAAGTATAATTTCCACTTATTTATCAACACTGATAAATGACTCGATGGTGCAGACCTGTTCTGTCTGCTGATCATTTGTCCCATTGCGCCCTCTAGTGTCAGCATCTGTAATCATTTTTTCTGTAATCAGTAATCCGGAAGGCAATTTGACGTAATGAGCTTCCTGCAATCTTACAGTTCACTTGAAGGTAGATCTCAGCGCGGTCACAACTGAAATCATTGTTGACGGTATATTTATATTTTCCTGTATCGTTTCTGTGAAGATGGGTTAAATTCAGATTACGAAGATTGAGACCTCCTGTCATTATCCTGGATGGGTTTGTCATCATTTATCCATGTCCTTCTTTGAGGAATTCCCTTGTTCGTCACAAGTGACTTCAACCTTAACGTTATTTTCCACGGGACTTCAACTTCCACCCTGGGATGATGAGTCCCGAAATCAGAACAGAATTTCCCAAACACAACGGATTCAATCTTGCAATTATGCCCCATCCACAAATAGTAACAAAGAGGGTAAAAAAAAATCTTCGCAACAGAACGTCCACATCTCCCCGGAATCCTAAGTGAATCGTAAACATTGTCGGCAGTTACGGAGATGGGGAAGGGTATCGTCACCGGAGAGGGTTACAGAGACTCTGATGGGAACAGCAATGGAGGTGTTTACAGAGACAGGGTGGTTGTGGGGGACAGAAATGGGGAGATGTGTAGAGCTTGCCGGGTGCTTCAGAAACAGGGAAGGGTAAAGGGGAGGGGAGGTTCGGATAGAGGGGTGTACTGTCTTGATGGATTTACTGACAGAGAGCGGTGAGAACCGGCAAGGACTGGGAGACCCTGTTGCCGCGGACCTAAGCTTCGATCACCTGAAAAATTGGGATCTCCCGGTGGTCACCCATCAGGACGGGTTACCTGAAGAGATCTTTCCTTTCGCCTATAAATTGGATTTGACTGAATTTTATGACAACGTAGGCGCTGGGGATGTTGAAAATATCAAGAAAAAGGACATCCCGGAATACACTCAGATGGTCAGGCAGCCTCTGTGGAGAAGGAATGTTTAAGATTTCAAGTCAAAGATCCTCTGTCAGAAATGCTGGACCAATCCCTTCAGCCCCATGTCCCTCCCGCTCCGGTGAAGGTTCATTTAAAAATTTAGTTCCGCTTTGTTGTTCCCCGCCTTCCCGTCCTGCATTGCAATCTCGACTTCTGCTTCTCTTTCCACAGATGCTGCCCGACCTGCTGAGTGTTTTCAGCGGTTTATGTTTCTACCCCTTAGTGTTATGTTACTCATACCCCCGGTAACTGGCCCCAAGATTGGTTCGCTCACTGTGTCCGGCGGCTGCATTTTATTCACAAAGGGGTAGCTTCCTTAACTTAGTGAAGTCAGGCTTGCACTGATCGGGGATCTGTATTCTGAGAAACGCATCTGCTTCTCAAAACTTCAGGATTTTCACTCGACAATATGTGGTGATGTCAAGTGAAGCTGCTACTGTGAAGAGCGGCTTTGAGCGATCCTGATGACAAGCACCGGCCCTCGGTTACTGAGGCAGACAGGCCGACGTGGCACTCCATAATTTTAACCGGAGAGCTCTACTTGCTCCTCAGTTCTCTATCCTCTGGGAAACACGAAATATTGTTCGCCTTACACTTCCATGAATATTTTCAATTTCCGGCAAATTGACCTCGAAATAAATCCCTCCAGACCCTCTGTGATATCTGGAGCTCTGCTCCATATTCGCTACATATATTTTATCCCTCTGGTGACCGACGTCGACAGAAGAGCATAGCATGAAAATAGAAAAATTGCAAAATAAAATTACTTGGACGTTTAAGTTGTCCATTGAAATGGAATATGGGCAGAAACTTTTATTTACACGACAGGCTGATCTTTAGAGAAAAGCCGCTGCGTTTCACCGTTACGTTGTTCTGAACCTGGCAAGTACAATTTCCACTGGCAAAGTTGACAATTGACTCGATGGTGTCGCCCTGTCCTGTCTGCTGTCAGACCCACTGCGCCATCTAGAGTCAGCATTGGGAACTGACTGGACAGAACACGTTAATTTCAGACTTGTGACGGTATCTGTGACAACCGGACGCTGCGGCTAAATCCCCAAGTTGCCTGACCCATCTACAACAGAAATAGAGGTTGTATGCTGTTTCTGTGAACGTTAATATTGAATGTAAACTAATGTAAAGAGCTACCTGCATACCTATAAGATATTGGCTCGATTAGATACCTTCTCACCATGCTCTATCTGAACTGAGCCCTTAGCGTCACAGGAGAATACAACGGTATCGTTGTTTTTTCTGAGAGTGTAATATTTGATGTTTACATTGACACGAGACACGGGCTCTGCCAATAGAACTGAAAGAGGAATGGAATTATTCCTTTCTACTGCAGTCCAATCATTTCAGCTAGGAAGCTGCAGACCAAATTACGATCGTGACCGACGTATTGGTCCTAATGACAAATGAATGACAGCTTATGAAGAGTAGGGCGTGGCGTCTGTTCCACGGGGTCATGACGAAGGCATCTGATTTACTTTTTTTTCGATGACCGAAGGCTCTGCTCCTGCACGGAACAGCTCTATGTGTGATATTAAATTGTTTTCATTGGAGGGAGAGTCACGAGCGAAGCGACGTAATCATGAGAAACCAGAGGTCCATGAGCCAGTAATCATCAGAGGATCAGAGGTGGAGGGTTCAGAAACATTAAATTTCTGTGTGCCACCCTCTCATCGGACCAGTCCTGGAACCACCGTAGAAATATAATTGCGAGAAAAGCACTATCTTTATTCATCAGGAGCCTGACGAGATCCGGCATGTCATGAAATACCTCGGCAAACCTCTGTGGATGTGTTGCGGGAAGTGCACTGAGAGTCTGCAGTCAGACATCGTGTGGGAAGACCAATGTCTCCGAGCGGCAAATCACCCAGCAGGTGGCGCAGTCGTCCCAGCACGTCACGGGCACAACCCTCCAAACCACTGAGCAGATCCACGTGAAACGCGTCGGAGAAAAGCATCATCCACCGTCACAAAGATCCTCACGACCCGGTGTGTGCACTTTTCCCGCTGCTGCCATGAGGTAGAAGGTAACGCTGCCTCGGGACTGGCAGCACCGGAATCAAGAACAGTCACTGACCCTCAACCATCAGACTCTTCACCGAAAGGAGATTACCACGCTGATTTAAGGACCCTGTTATCCTGTTATCTCACAGTCGTGATTTCTTGTTATTATTTATATCTGCATTTGCACAGTTACATTTATCCTGTTTACAGTTACACTTCTATAGATTTGCTGACATGCCCACAGTAAAAGAATCTGAGGGTGCTTGTGGTGACGTGTATGTATGTACACTGATAATATATTTTACTTTGACTGTGATTTACTTGCTAAGTTGAACTATAGTCCTTCAGCTGTCTCGTGACAGTCAGACCCCCGTCTCCAGGTTAATAACTCGGGTGTCATTTGCCTATTGAAATACTGTCCAAAATACAGACCCGACCTGTCCTTCCTCTCGCTGTGGTGGACTTTACCTGTGCGGATTGGGGAGACAATCGTCTCTATTCTCCGGGCGAACGTCGCGGCAGAATAAACAAACAGACAGACAGACGAAGCCCATAAATGAGTAAATTGATGACAGAAATGAAAGAACGAGTAATTAAATTAACCCAGGAGATTACACACCAGTGAGCCTTACCTCAGCGGTGGGAAGGAGATCGCGAGAGGCAGGATTTATGGCCATTTGCGAGCAGGCTTTTTCCACTGAGGCTCGGGGAGAGAAAAAGCAGGGGACATGGGTTAAGGGTGAAGGGGGAAAGTTTAAAGCCAACATCGGGGCGGGGCTTCTTCACACAGAAAGTGGTGGGAGTGTGGAATGAGCTGCCAGCTGAAGTGGTAAATGTGGTATCACTTCTAACACTTAAGAAAATCTTGGACAGGTACATGGATGAAAGGTGGATGGAGGGATATGGTCAAGTTGCAGGTCAGTGGGACTGGGTGGAAAAATGGTTCGGCACAGCCAGGAAGGGCGGAAGGGCCTGTTTCTGTGCTGTAATGATCTTCTCTAAATTCACGGCTGAAGAATATGCGTGCTGTCCGCCCGTCCCTTAGATTCTGTGGGTAACACAGGAGATTCGCGAACGACTGATCCAGTGGAAACCACGCCTCATCGCCCTCAGGATGATCCCCAGCCTGATGGTTTCAACCGGATACGGCGGGACCTGCTCGGAGCCATGGTATCAACAAGAGGAACACATACAGTCACCATTCCAGGCATTTGGTCCACGGGTACAACTGGGCACAGAATGAAGGTCCTGGACACTCGCCGAACTACTTGACGCTCGGGCGCGATGCGAGGTTGCCTGTAAATCTCTGTTTTAGGACTGGCAGTGAGAGACATCGCACAGAAGACCTTCATTATTGACTTGGCTAATCTGAGGAGGATCTGCTGAAGGCCCGTGAACTGGAAGCTGTCTCTTCTATTAAGTAGTCAAGGAAGCAAGAGAGATAGGATCAACAGATTAGATTCGCCCAACTGAGGCCTGGAGGATGAGTCGTAACAAGGCGTTTGGTGCTCTCAGCGAGGATTAAATTGGCTAAATCGTTTTGGTGAACACCTACGCTCTGTCCGCCAGAGAAAGCTGGATGTCCCAGTGGCCACACATTTTAATTCCACGTCCCATTCCCATTCTGATATGTCTATCCATGGCCTCCTCTACTGTCAAGATGAAACCACACTCAGGCTGGGGAAACAACACCCTATATACTGGCTGTATACCCTCCAACCTGATGGCATTAACATTGACTTCTCTAACTTCCGTTAATGCCCCTCCTCCCCTTCCTACCGCATCCCTGATATACTTAGTTTTCTCCCCTCTGCTCCTTTTTTTCTCTCTCTTTCTGCCCATCACTCTTCCTGTTCTCCATCTCCCTCAGGTGCTCCCCTCTTTCTCCCTTTCTTTCTTTCTCCCGAGGCCTCCCGTCCCATGCTCCTTTCCCTTCTCCAGCTCTATATCCCTTTCGCCAATCACCTTTCCGGCTCTCAACTTCACCCCACCCCCTCCTGTCTTCTCCTATCAGTTCGCATTCCCCTCCCCCTCTTACTTTCACATCCCTTACTATCTGACCTTTCAGTTAGTCCTGACGAAGGATCTCGGCCCGAAACTTCTGCTACCTGTCCTACTGTGTTCCACCAGCACTTTGTGTGTGTTGCCTGAATTTCCAGCATTTGCAGATTTCCTGGTGTTTGCGGATTGAATTGGCTGACCGTTCGGTGGCGACGCCTTTCGGACTGGAGGGTCTGATGCCAGCTTGGCCAGTTTGCCGGGTGAAGGCTGAAGACGGGAAGACACATCCAGCTTCCGGAAAATTTCAGCTCCAACTTTGAGCACATTTTTATTTTCTTGATTATAATGGGCAATAATATTTAATTTTTCTCCCTTTCTTTTCTTCCTGAACCACTGTTTGATGAAGTCGGCTTTCATAAATAAACCTTTCCTATTGTATACAGTGTACGATCGGTGATATCTTGAGGACGGGAAATTGCAAGAGGGCAGCATTTCCACAGTCTTCGCTCGGATTGGGGTGAGGGTGGACAATATATCCCGGGTCTCTCTGTTTGGTGAGAAACAAGTCATATCACGGCTAGAGGTGCGGAGTTCGAGAAAAATAGTTTTCTCACCGCTGTGTTGATTGGCCTGTTAACGAGGGGCTAAACAGCGGTGTTTCTGGATGCGCCCGGTAAAATGGGGTTCCACTCATGTGTCTGTACGTGCAGAGTATCTTGAATTTTCTGACCTCACCTCCACTGAAATCGTGCAAAATAAATTCCTCGGTCGCAAACGTGATCTCTCTGATCCACTGTTCTCTCAGATACAAACTCACACGTGAACCTTCTCAGTCCTCCCAAGGGAGGTGTGGGACATCTTCACTGACACATCCTGATTTCTGCTTCGTTCCAGGATGCTGAGGTCAGCTCTGGAGCATCTCATGGTGGCTGTTTGTCTTTGGTACATTAAGTTAGGATTAACAGAAGCGAGTTTCTCTTCCCTGCTCTATTTGCATTACACTGATGGAAGACTATGAGGTTATGCACAGCTCCAATGACATGCTGACGTCTGCTGACGACACCACCGATGGTGACGAATCAGGAGGGGCTAACTGCACACAGATTTACTTGCTCCTTCTCTTTCAAGGACGTTTATCAAAGTCCACGTTTGTCGCCAGATACAACCCCGGGGATAATTTTCTTGTGGCATCCTTAGTAAATCCATGGCTTAATAACCGTATTAGAATCAGGGAGACGGCAAATCTACTGCGTGTTACAGCAGGTTGCAAACGACAGCACATTGTAGGAATGAAACATACAGAAAGAATGACAAATGAACAAATAAGCAGAACTGGGGTGTGGGATATCAAGCATTAACTTTGTGCAACAACGAGGTCGATGGGTCTATGCAGATGGGCAGAAGCTCCTGTTTGTGTGTTGAGGGGCGTTTCGACTTTGTGCCTCCGTGATGGCGAAGTTTGTGCCGTTAATGAATGTGAATGTGCCGACAATCCTCTGCAGCCTGTGCCCATGCTGTACACCACCCCGTGTCATTTCTGACATGCCAAGTCTCTTCACACTCCTAATAAGCTGCAGCCGCTGATGTGCCTTTCGTTGTGAATGTATCAGTATGTCAGGCCCATGCGGAGATCTTCCACGAAGTTCCGCGCCGAAGATCTTAAAGCTGCTCGCCATTTGCACCACTTCAATGTGGACGTGTGTATGTTCTCCCGATTTCCCTTCCGTGAAGTCGACAATCAACTCCTTCGTCGTGTTGTCTCTGTGTGCAAAATTGTCGTGGCGGCGCCACTCAGCCAGTCTACCTATCTGGTTGGAAAGTAGTTTTCAGGTAAATGTCACGTGAGCTGGTAGAGGAGGAAAGAAGAGGAGCGAGGACTGAAAGGGCTTCTACATCTTCCGTGTTTCAGGCTCGTTCATTCTCCCCGACACGTTCTCGCTCGGCCATCCATTCAGCTCAGCCTTTTCCGATGACGGGCTGCAGTGATCCGGCCCGGGGACCAGGAAGTGCGGCTCGGTCCCCGAGTGTGACAGAGACAGGCGCTGCTCTCTCGGGATGGCGGGACTGTCCTTCTCGGCGTTTGTTCTTTGTCTCCACATAACGGCGGGTGAGGGTCTCTCTCTCACAGGCCGGTAGTGTTCAGAACACCGACAGAACGGCAGGTGGTTGCTGTAGAAAATAGATTACGAGAGAAGTTACAGCTTAAATATCGATTCTTATTGTTCTGTGTAAGTATCTGTGTAGCCCCGCCCCGAGTCTCTCCGCCTCTGTCGCTTTTCCCTGATACGGTTTTCCTTTCCTCAGGTCAGTCTCAGAACTTTACCATCCACGTGGAGCACAGCCGGATAAATGTCCCCGAGGGGGATGATGCGTTCTTTTCCGTGCGGCCGTCGGCCGGGCTCAGCAGAGTGATCTGGTTTGTTAAGGATGAAATAATCGCCCACTGGAACAATCAGAACGTGACCAAAGAATTCACTTCTCGGGCTGAGTTATTCGCCTCCAACGGGTCGCTTCTGCTGAAGTCGGTGAACAGCGCGGACAGTGGGGAATACCGTGTGGATATGCTTCCAACCAGCGGCTCCGAGACCTCAGCGTTCGTCACTCTGCATGTCCTCGGTCAGTGAGATTTCGCCGTATTCAGTCACGCATTCCCGGAAGATTACTTTCTTTTTATTCCTGTGGTGAAAGAATACAATTTCACCTTTACTGTTTGTTCGTTGCGAAATAGAAACGATATCGACTAAACAAGACAGAGCCACAGGTTCCAGCCTCCAGTGACACTTAACAGTCCCCCTATTAGGTCTGGTCGCCACTACGCCCTGTGTGGCTGCTCCGTTTGTAAACAGAATCTGTGTTTACTGCAGTAAGTTACACCTGGTTCAACGTTCTTTGTCCACTCTCTATTTTATCGTGGCTGCTGTTCCGAGGAGCCGGTGAAATTCTATTGACATTGAGAGGCCAAAGGAGGGAACTCCAGTGCCGAGACAATATTTGTCCGCGGTGAGATTTTCAACCTCATTCCACAGTGGATTCAGAATCAGAATCAAGTTTATCATCACCGGCACGTGTGGTGAAATTTGTTAACTTAGCAGCAGCGGTTCAATGCAATACGTAATACAGAAATAGAAGAAGAGGAAAAAAATACTGCTACTACTACTACTACTAATAATCATAATAATATTAATAATAATGAACTATAATCCTTCAGCTGTCACGTGACAGTCAGACCCCGTCTCCGAGTCCGTAACTCGGGTGTCATTTGCCTATTGAAATACTGTCCGAAATACAGACCCGACCTGTCCTTCCTCTCGCTGTGGTGGACTTTACCTGTGCGGATTGCGGAGACAATCGTCTCTATTCTCCGGGCGAAGACGAAGCACGAACATGAGTAAATTGATGACAGAAATGAATGAACGAATAATTAAATTAATCCAGGGGATTTTACACCAGTGAGCCTTACCTCAGCGGTGGGAAGGATGTTGGAGAAGATCGCGAGAGGCAGGATTTATGGTCATTTGCGAGCAGGCTTTTTCCACTGAGGCTCGGGGAGAAGGAATGCAGGGGACATGGGTTATGGGTGAATGGGAAATGTTTAAAGGGAACATGGGGGGCGGGTTCTTCACTCAGAGAGTGGTGGGAGTGTGCAATGAGCTGCCAGATGAAGTGGGAAATGTGGGCTCACTTTTAGCATTTAAGAAAATCTTGGATAGGTACATAGATGAGAGTGGTTTTGAGGGAAATGGTCCAGGTGCAGGTCAGTGGGACAAGGCAGAAGAACGGCTCGGCACAGCCAAGAAGGGAGGAAGGCCCAGACCGAGCAATTCATTCTAAGACAGTGGCAGATGTTTGCGAAATAGTTCACAACAATTGATCATTTGTTGAAGAAAATATTGTTTCTGTGCAACACTGACGCTTATGACTCAAGGGTCCAATTATCTGACCCGAGGACCAGGAAGTGTGGCTCAGTCCCCAGATATAACAGACACAGGCGCTGCTCCCTCGGAGCATATCCCGGACGGTAGTAATGAAACAAGAGCATATCCCGCATGGTAGTAATGTGACCAGAGCATATTCCTAGTGGTAGTAATTGGACAAAAGCATATCCGGCTGTTAGTAATGAGACAAGAGCATATCCAGGATGGTAATAATGAGACAAGAGCATATCCCGACTGGTAGTAATGAGACAAGAGCATATTCCGGATGGTAGTAATGAGACAAGAGCATATCCCGACTGGTAGTAATGAGACAAGAGCATATTCCGGATGGTAGTAATGAGACAAGAGCATATTCCGGATGGTAGTAATGAGACAAGAGCATGTCCCGGATGGTAGTAATGAGACAAGAGCATATCCCGGATGGTAGTAATGAGACAAGAGCATATCCCGACTGGTAGTAATGAGACAAGAGCATATCCCGGATGGTAGTAATGAGACAAGAGCATATTCCGAATGGTAGTAATGAGACAAGAGCATATCCCGACTGGTAGTAATGAGACAAGAGCATATCCCGGATGGTTGTAATAAGACGAGAGCATGTCCCGCCTGCTAGTAATTAGAAGAGACCATGTCACGGATGGTAGTAATCAGACAAGAGCATATTCCCAATGGTAGTAATGAGACGAGACCAGGTCACGGAAGGTGGTGGCCCTTATTTCTGGACCTTTTATTGTTGAGTGACCACCTTTTCAAGATGTCTTGGATTATGGTGAGGCTTGTACGGTGATGGATGTGACTGTGTACCCAGCCCTCTGCAATCTTTGCCGATCCTGGGCATTGGAGCGTGCTGATCAGAGGGCAATGGGAACAGTCAGAGTCAGAGTGCTCCCCACCTTGCATATTTCCCGGTCTTTGGTGTCAAACCAATACCAAGTCTCTTCAATGACGTAACAGGATAAAATCGCTGTCGTGACTTTCTTTGTGAAGGTAAAAATATGTGCAGCCAAACAGAGATACCCTAAGAAAGAGCTTAAAGCTGCTCACCCTTACCTCCGCTGACCCTTCAATGAGAACTGGTGAGTGTTCTCCCGACTGCCCCTTCCTGAGGTTACAATCTATTCCTTGGTCTCGCTGACTTTGTGTGCAAACTCAAATGCGATGACATCACCCGACCAGTCCATCAATCTCGCAGGAAAACAGTTTTGAGAAAAATGCTACGTGAGCTGATAGAGAACGGCAGAAGAATATCAAGGGCCGAATAGCCCCCTGTTTCCGCAGTGTTTTATGTGCGTTCAGTGTCCGCCTTCTCGCTGTGCGATCCATTCAGCTCCGGGTTTTCAGATTAGAGACTCCCGAGGACTGCAATAGTGACCGGGAGATGTGGCTCACTCGCCCAGGGTAACAGGGACAGTCTCAGCTCTCTCGGGATCGCGTGCATGACGTTCACTTTACTCTCTCTCTCTCTTTCTCTTCATGTCGGTGGGTGAGAGAAACTCTCTTCGAGACCATTATCGGATTCCACACAACAGCAGATAGTTGTAGAACAGCACACAGGATTTGATCCAGATATTCAGCACAGATTCTCTGATCCAATCAGCGCTGCCGCTTGTGACGTCAGAATCCAGATATCGGTGATCACGTCGGACAGTGGGGTATACCGTGTGAATATGGTTCCAGCTAATGGCTCACAAACCTCAGCGACCATCTCTCCATCTGTATGTCCTTGGTAAGTGAGACAGAGTTATACAGAGTTCTGCCATCTCCGACTATAACATTCATTTCATTCCCGTTGTTATAGAATACAATCTAACCCTTACTGTTCGTTGCTGAACGACGGATTCTTTCCGAATGAAAAACTAGACCGAGTGAACAACACAGTTCCGCATTAGATTTAGTTTGAAGTCCATCTCGGACAGGCCTCGGCGATGATTGGTGACTGTGGACGCAGCACCTGGCCTCCAGTGTACCCGGCCAGTCCCACTTTCCGGACTGCTCAACTCTCACTCATACTCAGTAAAGTTGTAGATTAGTAACTTTAACAGGATTAATGGAAAACCCACGAGAGTGGACAAGACAATACACTGCGCAGATACAAAGAGTAATAAGTAATGGGAACATGAAATATCAAGATAAAGTTTCCTTAAAGAGAGATCATTGGTTGTGGGAACCAACTGAGTGTTGTTATCCGCTTTGTTCAAGAGCCTGATGGCTGAAGGATTATAACTATCCTTCAGCTCGATGGGGCCAGTCTTGAGGTTCTTGTACCTTCCACCTGATGGCAGCATCGCGGGAGGCTCAACTCCTGGGTGGTGAGGGTGTCTGATAATGGATGAAAACGCGTCATGCAGATGCACTCAATGGTCTTTGAAAAAACGTAGAACCATTGAAAAACCTACAGGACTATACAAAGCTGTGCCGAGAATGTCCCTGCCAGAGAAGTTACCTATCGTTTCCCATAGCCCTCTATTCTTTATAGAGGGCTTTACCCATGGTGGACAGGGTTGAATCCACTAATTTTTGCCGGATTTTCCATTCAAAGGCATCGACTTTCCTCATTCCAGGCCGTGAGGTAGAAGGTCAATACTCTCACCATTACACATCTGTCGACGTTTGTCAAAGCTTTAGACGTCAGGACGAATCTCCGCAGACTCCTAAGGAAGTGGGGGCGCTGCCACGCCATCGTAGCTTTTGCACTTACGTGCTGGGTCCAAGACCAGCGCGTACTACAAGCAGTTAGAATGCTCCCAACGGCACAACTTTAGAAATTTGCGAGTATTTCCAGTAGCATATCAAGTTCCCTCAATCTCCTTATGAAAAATTGCCTTCACGGCCATTGCATCAATATGTTGGGCCCGGGATAGATTCTCAGAAAGGTTGACAACCAGCATATTTAGACTGCTCCCAATCCGTGTGCATCCAGTGTGGATTGTCTGCGAGGAAGCGACGTTATTCCAGATCCACAGAGGCTGCCGTCTTTCGGTGAGGAAGTCAAGGATCCAGATGCAGGGGAGGATACAGCCACCCAGGGTTGGGAGCGAATCAATGGGAATTGAGAACAATGTTTCTGTTGAGTGGTGAGCTTCAGTCAATGATCAACAGCCTGCCATTGGTTTCAATATTGGCCAGTTGGCCCAAGGCCCAGTGCAAAGCGAGTGGGATTGTATCTGTTGTAGATCCGCTGTTGTGAAAAGCAAATTGCAGCGGGTAGCATTCTAGTCATGACCAACTGATCACAGTATTGGAAATTGATCCTGGTGTTTGGTATTGGGAAATGAACCTGGTGTATGGTATTGGGAATTGAACCTGATGTTTGGTATTGGGAAATGAACCTGGTGTTTGGTATTGGGAAATGAACCTGGTGTTTGGAATTGGAAATTGAACCTGGTGTTTGGTATTGGGAATTGAACCTGGTGCTTGTTATTGGGAAATGAACCTGGTGTTTGTTATTGGGAAATGAACCTGGTGTTTGGTATTGGGAATTGAACCTGGTGTTTGTTATTGGGAATAGAACCTGAAGTTTGGAATTGGGAATTGAACCAGGTGTTTGGTATTGGGAAATGAACCTGGTGTTTGTTATTGGGAATTGAACCTGGTGTTTGGTATTGGGAAATGAACCTGGTGTTTGGTATTGGGAATTGAACCTGGTGTTTGTTATTGGGAAATGAACCTGGTGTTTGTTATTGGGAAATGAACCTGGTGTTTGGTATTGGGAATTGAACCTGGTGTTTGGTATTGGGAATTGAACCTGGTGTTTGGTATTGGGAATAGAACCTGAAGTTTGGTATTGGGAATAGAACCTGGTGTTTGGTATTGGGAATAGAACCTGGTGTTTGTTATTGGGAATTGAACCTGGTGTTTGTTATTGGGAATAGAACCTGGTGTTTGGTATTGAGAAATGAACCTGGTGTTTGGTATTGGGAATTGAACCTGGTGTTTGTTATTGGGAATAGAACCTGGTGTTTGGTATTGGGAAATGAACCTGGTGTTTGGTATTGGGAATAGAACCTGGTGTTTGGTATTGGGAATTGTACCTGGTGTTTGTTATTGGGAATAGAACCTGGTGTTTGGTATTGGGAAATGAACCTGGTGTTTGGTATTGGGAATTGTACCTGGTGTTTGTTATTGGGAATAGAAACTGGCGTTTGGTATTGGGAATTGAACCTGGTGTTTGTTATTGGGAATAGAACCTGGTGTTTGGTATTGGGAATTGAACCTGGTGTTTGGTATTGGGAATTGAACCTGGTGTTTGGTGTTGGGAATAGAACCTCATCAGCTGTTACATCTCTCAGTGGGAGAGCATTTTGGAAACAGTGATCATCATTCCATCTCCTTCACAATAGCATTGGAGAGAGATAGGAACAGACATGTTAGCGAAGCGTTTACATGGAGTAAGGGGAACGGTGAGGCCGTCAGGCAAGAACTTGGAGGCTTAAATTGGGAACAGATTGTTGTCAGGGAAAGGGACGGAAGAAATGTGGCGAATGTTCAGCGGATGTTTGTGTGGAGTTCTGCAAAGGTACTTTCCAATAAGACAGAGATGTTATGGGAGGGTACAGGAACCGTGGTGTTCAAAGGCTGTAGTGAATCTAGTTGAACGGAAAGATGAGGTATATAACACAGGATATATATTGTTAATCAGTTTCCAGGGCAGAGAAGGCAACACTACGGGGCCTTTGTTAAGATGAAAGGGGTTTCATTTCAAGCGGTGGCGACAAGCAAAGATCTCACACAGAGCTTGATGCTGATGTAGAAAGATCAGCCGGAGGGATTGGTAGATGCGGACGTAATCGGGTTGTTTAAAATCGATTTGGTCAATTGCGATGAAACAAGAGCGAGTAAATGCTACCACCTCAGGCAGAATATTCGGTGGGATAAACCAGTTGGGGCAAAGGTCCTGATTCAGCTTTGTGTGACTCTAACTGTTAGTGTCTTTGCTGAACCAACCGTTAATTAGTACACTATGCTCGTTGATATCAGGGGCAGAGATGTTGAAACATCAGCTCGCAGACCGTTGCCTTTTTGACCGTAATAAGCTGATTCTGTTTCCGAAATTGCTCAACATACATCCTGAACATGTCCTCTTTTCGGAAGGCATGAACACGTAGACTGGAAATGTGCATCAGCGGTGGAATGAATTGCAACAGTCGGTTGCTAAGATACAAACCGCAGTTTCGTGAGGGTTTGACTTCCTTCACAGGAGGCGGCGGAAGTCTGGAGCGCGTTGATCAGAGGAGTACTGATCCGACCATGGATTCAAAACTCTCATCACTGTCAACTCCAACGCCAGTTACAGACCAACAAGAGGTGTGCGTGAGGGGCCCTTGCTGTTCCAATGTATTTCCGTGTTTCCCCTTTGGAAACTCTGCAAGCATCAACACCAGTGTGATTCAAGGACAGAACAGAAATGGAAAGCGTTGCCCAACAGTTAACAGAACTGAAGATATGAAACTGAGCTGCAAGATTTCCTCTTGCGAATGAAACGGGGACAGCTGGCCCCGTAACTTCTCAGTCAGGATGCGGGAATGATGGTGTTAAATGCTGAGCTGCATTTAAAACATTACAGCGGTGCTCTGGCAGGATAGCTTAGAGGGCTCGTCAAGGGAGGCTTTTTGGGTGGAATTGAAGAACGGGAAAGATGGAATAACACTTACAAGGTGGTATTATAAACCACCCAATATGGAGCGAGACTTGGAGGAGAAAATCTGCAAGGAAATAGCAGATATTTGTAGTAAGCAGAAGGTTGTGATCGTGGGAGATTTTAATTTTCCACACATAGACTGGGAAGCCCATACTGTAAAAGGGCTGGATGGTTTGGAGTTTGTAAAATCTGTGCAGGATAGTTTTTTGCAGCAATGCATGGAGGTACCGACTAGAGAAGGGGGTGTGTTGGATCTTCTGTTAGGGAGTGAAATAGGTCAGGTGATGGCGGTATGTGCTGGGAAGCACTTCGGGTCCAGTGATCACAATGCTATTAGTTTCAATATAATTGTGGAGATGGATAAGACTGGACCCAGGGTTGAAATTTTCGATTCGTGAACGGCTAACTTTGAGGAGATGGGAAAGGATTTAGAAGGAGTGGATTGGGACAACTTGTTCTATGGGAAGGATATAATAGAGAAATGGAGCTCATTGAGTGTACAGAATCTTTATTTTCCTGTTCGGTTGAAAGCAAAGGTTAAAAGTTTGAGAGTACCATGGCTTTCAAGGGATATTGGAAACTTGTTCGGAAAAAAAAGAGATATCTGCAATAAATACAGGAAGCATGGAAGAGATGAGGGGCTCGAGGAATATAAAGAAAGTAAAATGAATCTTAAGAAAGAGATTAGAAAAGCTAAAAGAAGATATGAGGTTGCTTTGGCAAGTAAGGTGAACATAAATCCGAAGGGTTTCGACAGTTATATTTATAGTAAAAGGATAGTGAGGGATAAAATTGGTACCTTAGAGAATCACAGTGGTCAGCTATGTGTGGAGCCGAAAGAGATGGGGAGATTTTGAACAATTTCTTCTCTTCGGTATTCACTAATGAGAAGGATATTGAATTGTGTAAGGTAAGGGAAACAAGTAGGTTAGTCATGGAAACTATGACGATTAAAGAGAAGGAAGCACTGGCGCGTTTAATGGAGATGAAAGTGGATAAATCTCCGGGTCCTGAAAGGATATTCCCTAGGATCTTGAGGGAAGTTGGTGTACAAATAGCAGGGGCTCTGACAGAAATATTTCAAATGTCATTAGAAACGGGGATGCTGCTGGAGGGTTGGGGTATTGCTCATGTGGTTCCATTGTTTCAAAAGGGTGCTAAGAGTAAACCTAGCAATTATAGGCCCGTCAGTTTGACATCAGTGGTGGGTAAATTAATGGAAAGTATTCTTAGAGATGGTATATATAATTATCTGGATAGACAGGGTCTGAGTAGAAACAGTCAGCATGGATTTGTGCGTGGAAGGTCATGTTTGACAAACATTGAATTTTTTGAAGAGGTTACGAGGAAAGTTGATAAGGGTAAAGCAATGGATGTTGTCTATATGGAATACAGTAAGGCATTTCACAAGGTTCCGCACAGAAGATTAGTTAGGAAGGTTCAGTCTTTAGGTATTAATATTGAAGTAGTAAAATGGATTCAACAGTGGCTGAATTGGAGATGCCAGAGAGTAGTGGTGGATAACTGTTTGTCAGGTTGGTGGCCGGTGACTAGTGGTGTGCCTCAGGGATCTGTACTGGGTCCAATGTTGTTTGTCATTTGCATTAACGATCTGGACGATGGGGGGGGGGTAAATTGGATTAGTAAGTATGCAGGTGATACTTAGGTAGGTGGCTTTGTGGATAATGAAACAGGTTTTCAAATCTTGCAGAAATGTTTAGGCCAGTTAGAAGAGTGGGCTGAGCGATGGCAGATGGAGTTTAATGCTGTTAAGTGTGAAGTGATACATTTTGGTAGGAATAATCCAAATAGGACATACATGGTAAATGGTAGGGCATTGAAGAATGCAGTAGAACAGAGTGATCTAGGAATAATGGTCCATAGTTTTCTGAAGGTGGAATCTCATGTGGACAGTGTGATGAAGAACGCTTTTGGTATGTTGGCCTTTATAAATCAGAGCATTGAGTATTCGAGTTGAGATGTAGTGTAAAAATTGTACAAGGCATTGGTAAGGCCAAATTTGGAGTATTGTGTACACTTCTGGTCACCGAATTATAGGAAAGATGTGAACAAAATAGAGAGAGTACAGAGAAGATTTATTAGAATGTTATCTGAATTTCAGCATCTAAGTTACAGGGAATGGTTGAAAAAGTAGAAGGTTGAGGTGGGACTTGATAGAGGTATTTAAATTTATGAGGGGATAGATAGAGTTGATGTGGATTGGCGTTTTCCGATTGAGAGTTGGGGAGATTCAAACAAGAGGACATGAGTTGAGACTGGGGGGCAAAAGTTTAAGGGTAACACGAGGGGGAATTTCATTGCTCAGTGACTGGTAGCTGTGTGAAACTAGCTTCCAGTAGAAGTGGTAGAGGCAGGTTCGGTATTGTCATTTAACGTAAAATTGGATAGGTATATGGACAGGAAAGGAATGGAGGGTTATGGGCAGAGTGCGGGTCAGTGGGACTAGGTGAAAGTAAGCGTTCGGCACGGACTAGAAGGGCCGAGAGGGGCTGTTTCCGTGCTGTAATTGTCATACGGTTATATGGTAAATATGTTGTTCACCGTAAGTGACAGCTGTAAAACTTTAAACTCTGTGCCGGAATTTAGTTCAATCAGGAATGAAACCTGATATCGAAAGGCATGGTGGATAAGAGCTATGAATGGAGACAATCTTCAGTTGGCGGCATCCAAATATTGCGGACGTGTTGCAGGTAAAAGCAAGTGAAGAACTATTTGCATTTTAATTGTATTTACAGAGCCAGTGAGTGGGGTTGCCGTGGTGACCAATGATTCCACTCCCCTGGAAATCCTCGACACCATCGCACTGAGTTGTGACGCGTCGGGCACTGTTCAGACACGGACATGGTTCAAGGATAACCAACCCATCCAGGAAAAAGACAGAATATTTACATCTTTCGGCAACTCGAAACTGACTGTAATCACTGTGAACAGAAACGACGCAGGGACGTACAAGTGCATCGCCAGCAACTCTTTCAGCGGTGGCGCTGGAGAGACATACGTGCAAGTTTACTGCGGCTGCACAGGTAAATAACAACATTCATTTTTTTTTATATCGGTAAGCACTATAACAAACATATTTTCTCAATGTATAGATGGGTCAAAGAAGGTCCGAATTGTACCGGAGCGTCTAGTTGTTTAAAATATTGTTTTAAACCTGAAAATGCTCTGTCAGTCCCCTGGTGAACAACGGGAACAATCTCCTGCAGACAGGGCAGGAACTCACCCTTGTCTCAGTGACAATGGGAACAATCTCCTGCAGACAGGGCAGGAACTCACCCTTGTCTCAGTGACAATGGGAACAATCTCCTGCAGATAGGGCAGGAACTCCCCCTTGTGTGAGTGACAATGGGAAAAATCTCCTGCAGATAGGGCAGGAACTCACCCTTGTATCAGTGACAACGGGAACAATCTCCTGCAGACAGGGCAGGAACTCACCCTTGTGTCAGTGACAATGGGAACAATGACTAGTGATGTGTCACGGGGATCAGTGCTGTGTCCATTGTTATTTGTCATCTATCTCAATGATCTGGATGAGAATGTGGCAAATTGGATCAGCAAATTCACTTACGATACAAAGATTGGAGGTGTAGTGGACAGTGAGGAAGGCTTTCAAAGCTTGCAGAGGGATTTGGACCAGTTGGAGGAATGGGCTGAAAAATGGCAGATAGAGTTTAATGCGGACATGTGATAGGTATTGCACTTCCGAAGGTCAAATCAAGGTAGAACATACAATGCAAATGGTAGGACACTGAGGGGGCAGTAGAGCAGAGGGATCTGGGAGTATAGATACATAATTCCCTAAAAGTGACGTCACACGAAGATAGGGTAGTAAAGAGAGCTTTTGCTACATTTGCCTTTATAAATCAAAGTATTGAGTATAAGAGTTGGATTGTAATGGTGAGGTTGTATAAGAAATTGGTGAGACAGAATTTGGAGTATTGTATGCAGTTTTGGTCACCTATTTACAGGAAGGATATTAATAAGTTTGAAAGAGTGCAGAGAAGGTTTACAAAGATGTCGCCGGGACTTGAGCAACGGAGTTACAGAGAAAAGTTGAATAGGTTAGGACTTCCCTGGAGCGGAGGAGAATGAGAGGTGATTTGATAGAGATGTATAAAATTATGATGGGTATAGATAGAGTGAAAGCAAGCAGACTTTTTTCACTGAGGCTAGGGGAGAAAAAAAAAACAGAAGTCATGGGTTAAGGGTGAAGGGGGAAAAGATTAAATGGAACACAAAGAGTGCTGGGAGTGTGGAATAAGCTGCCAGATGAAGTTGCAGATGCGGGCTGACTTTTGACATTTGAGAAAATCTTGGACAGTTATATGGGTGAGACGGGTTTGGAGCGATATGGCCCAGGTGCAGATCTGTCGGACTAGGCAGAAAAATGGTTCGGCACAGCCAAGAAGGGCCGAAAGGCCTGTTTCTGTGCTGTGATGTTCTAAGATTCTATAAAATCCATTTGACACTGAAAAAGACGGGTTTGCGCAATGTAAGATACATATTTGTTGTTTTTTTTGTGTGTGTGTTAGCCCCAGAAACAGGCGACAATTTCACCCTAGGCGCTGCCGCGATCGTGGGCATTGTACTGGGTTCTCTTGCCGGAGGACTGATCGGCGGAGTCTGCGCATGGTTATTCGCAAGGAAAATTGGCGGGTAAATGCCCTTTTCTCCGAATATCGCTTCTTCTTCTAATTATTGCGGGAGATCTTTATTTTGCAGAAGTGGGATATTGGAAGGTTTAACGGGAGCCAATGACCGAAGCAATTTACACAAGCCGGAGCTGGAGGAAACTGGCGAGTCGGGCATTACTGGTGAACCGACGGCCTTTGTGGAAGGAGATTGCCTGACATCAGTGGCTGGGAAGTTGTTGGAATCTATCGTTAGGGATGAGATTAGGGAGTACCTGGAGGCACACGACAAGATAGGCTAAAGCCAGCATGACAAACCCTTTTGAGGAAATTACTAGCAGTGTAGACAAAGGAGATAAAGTAGATGTGGTTAATTGGATTTTCCGAAGGCCTTTGACAAGGGGCCACTCATGAGGCTGCTCACCGAGTTAAGAGCCAATGGAACAGCAGGGAAGTTACTAGTGTGGGTGGAGCATTAACTGTTCGGCAGAAAACAGACAGCGGGAATAAAGGGATCCTATTCTGCCTGGCTGCTGATTACTAGTGGAGATCCACAGGGCTCGGTGCTAGAACCGCTACTTTTCACGATGTATGTCAATGATGTGGGCTAAGGGATTCATAGATCTGCGGCTAGGTTTGCCCTTGATACAAAGAGAGGTGGATGAACCGGTAGCGTTCAGGAAACAGAGAGCCTGCAGAGAGAGCAAGGTAATTGGCAAAGAAGCGGCAAATGAAATATGACGTGGTAAAGTGTACGTTCATGCATTTTGGTGGAAGAAATAAACGGGCAGAATATTATTTAGATGGCGAGAGAATTCAAAATCCAGTGATGCAAATAGACTTGGGAGTCCTTGTGCGAGATACCCTAAAGGTTAACCTCCAGGTTGAGTCGGTGGTGAAGAAGGTGAATGCAATGATTGTACTCAATTCTAGAAGTATAGAATATAAGAGCAGGGATGTGATGTTGAGGCTCTATAAGGCATTCGTGAGACCACACTTGGAGCATTGTGTGCAGTCTTGGGCTCCTTATTTTTATAAAGGGTGTACTGACATTGGAGAGGGTTCAGAGAGGATTCACGAGAATGATTCCAGGAATGAAAGGGTTACCGTTTGAGGAAGGTCTGGGCTGCATTCCCTGGAGTTCAGGGGAATGAGGGGGGATCTCATAGAAGCATTCCGAATGTTGAAAGGCCTGAACAGTTTAGATATGGCAAAGTTATTTCCCATGGTAGGGGAGTCTAGGACAAGAGGGCACGGCTTCAGAATTAAGCACGTCCTTTTAGATCCGGGATGCGGAGAAATTACTTTCACCAAGGGGGATAAATCTGTGGAATTTGTTGCCACGAGCGGCTGTGGAGGCCAAGACATTGGGTGCATTTAAGACAGAGATGGACAGGTTCTTGATTAACCAGGGTATCAAAGGGTATCAGGTGAAAGCAGGGGACATGGGACGACTTGAAGAATTGGATCAGCCCAGGGTTAAATTGCGGAACTGACTCGCTGAGCCGAATGGCCCACTTCTGCTCCTATCTCTTATGGTCTTACAGTCTTTCGGTGGGATGAACGAGGCTGAAAGATATTGATATAGGACAGTATTGTAAACGGGAACAGGATCAGGGGAACAAGAGTTTATCTTCCCAAGGACATGTTAAATTGATCAGCAGTTCCGGAATTATCCCACAGATCAGGAGTCACCTGTGGTCAGAATCAGCATTGAGCTTTCCCCCTGAAATGGGAACATTTGACTGAAAGACACTTTCCCCTGGAAAACCGTGATCCAATTGGCCAAAGCAATTCTTTCTCTGTGAAACCCATTGTCGTCACTGTTGTTGCGATCGAGCACGCCTGGAACCGGGCATCCGATAACCGGGACAGTATCAAGGAGTAACCAGGCAGAATGCAATGGAATGATTGGAGCCGTTCTCACTCTGTGTATCAGCGCAGGAAAGTCAACTCCTCTGGAATTCATGTTTTGAAAATTGTTTCTGTTCATTCAGGATCAAAGATCCCCCACAATCCCAGTACGACACGACCATCGATTCCGGACGGAACAGTGAGTGAACTGCATTTCATCTGTTCTGTTACTGGGCCCCTGGAAATCTCAGCATTTCATTTAGATATGGCAGTTCCTAGTGCACAGAATCTGCAGGGTTTCATCCGAGAGAATGGTCACGAATAATGTTGCTTGGGTTGTTGGGTTGTCCGGTTAAATAAGTAAATATTTTCAACACAGGATTACATTGGCGGGGCGGTATGGTATTTCCCTTTCTGTATCTGACCTAAATTATTGGTCATCTATACAGGGGGTGACCGGTTTCTGGCGTTTGTGGGAATGTAGTTCGTGCTGTCGCTGGCATTTTGTTTTGTGGCCGGATTGACATCCGCTGTATTAACAACGGCCCATGATGCTCTTCACCGCTGTGACGTATCTGTATTGTTCCCGCAGGCACCGTGGATACAAACACCGTGAACGCACCGGGAACCTATGAAAATCTCTCAAGGAATGAACAGGTTGGATTTTTGTATTATGTTTATGATCTCAGTCATTGTTTCAAAGATGAGAAGATAAGTAATGTGATGGGTCGCGTCCGAGCAGCAATGAATGCGAAGATTGATACCCTCGGGGTTTACACGTCGAGAGACAGAATACAATTGTCCAGCGCAAGGTTAAACGTCACAATAGAAATCTTTAATTTCTCTTTCCAGGGCGCAAGGCACAATGCACAAGATGGAAACTCCACTTTCACGGTGAGGGAATTATTTGCGTCTCTCCCTTTTTGAAGTAATTGTTTCCACTTCACACAGTGAGAAACAGACCCTGAAGTGAGACAATCGACAGCAAGAATGACGTCGAAGAGGCGGCAATGGGGGCCGCAGAAATGGCGGATGAACTCATGAAGTATCATGTGTTAGTCTGGACTGTGGAGCACAACCTGGTCCCTCTGTCCCACGGTCTTTCCGAGCCGATTTGTTACATGTGTCCACGTCCTTTTCGGAGTTCTTTCAATTCTCCTCCCTCACAGACTGCGTTTGTTATTAATTTTTGCTAATCACAATGATTTATTTCCGTTTAACAGGGACTGGTTCTGGGGGATCGATCTGTTTACAGTGATCTGAAGAGGTAAGTGAGCAGAACACGAGGCTGTCGATGAAAAATGTGACTTGCAAAGGGAACATGTCCATTATGGCCAAGCCGATGAGTTGAGCAGAGCCCCGGCTGTGCGTGCTGCCAAGTTACCCAGTGATTAACAGATGAGAGACATGTAACACTGTGGGACTGGGGTCAGGCGTCGGCGGGCAGCAAACATTGTTATTCAGAGGAATAATGGTCCTGGGCCTGTGGCCTTGCGAAACAGACAAATTGTCTGCAAATTCTCTTTGACACCACATAAGTAAATATCGCCCGTATTTGATCTCACCATCTTTATTTCCTTCCAGTTGCCGAGAGAGCCAACATGAATTGTTTATTTATTCTGTCAGATGACGTCACTGTTGAATAGAAGAGGACGGTTGGCCGGGAATTCACACATGAGAAGGACAACCATCGTGGAAGAAGCCACCGTGCCACACGTCTCTTACTTTTTATATACGACCGTTATCCGTGTCTCCGGAATCTCTCTCTCGAGTGTCACATCTTCACTCCGAGACATCACTGAAGGGTGTGACACATTTTTTTATCGTAGCGGCTTAGTTCTCTCACTTCAACCTATACTCCTCCAGCCCATGATAGGCAGCCTCACGCTTTCACCAACCTTTGCCCTCTCAACTTTGCTCTGCGTTACGATCTCAATAAACTCATTGTCCACATTCTAGGCGGTTCAATTTCTAAAGACATGTTTCGCACTGATCTGAAACGTAGCAGTGTGTGACCCTCAACCTTCAGACTAGCCTCGATTTTCTCTTGTCCGGGAGACTGGTGCAGCGGCTGAAACGGTCACGTGACAATAATTCCAATGATTCCGCCCTTCCCGTCCCGGCTCTTCGTATCAGCAAGTTATAAGAATTAGCTCACTGAATACTGAGCGATATGATGTGAGTCTCGTCTTATCCAGCAACCAGATTTTTATCCGTGACATCCAGCCCTATTTGTTTTGGGATCATTCTCCAATGTTAAAAAGTTTCAAAGGTAGAATCTAATGTCAGAAAATCGTATACTTGTATACAGCCGATTGGAACACGCCTTCTGATACATAATGCATAGCTATTGCTCTCTGTATATTCAACTTTCTCATCCACGATTTCACCGCTGAATGATTTAATTGTTTCCCAACACTCACCAATTCCGCCTTCCCGGCACCTTCTAATGACCCCGAAGTCGGGTTCTTTAGAAATTTGTCTATTTCCATCTTTTCTGGTTTCCCGCCTGGTTATCCACGCAACTAGATCAGTTAAGGGACTTTTATCCCGATTCACTGGCATTCAAATTTATTTATCAATCCCGGACGAGCCCCCAATTTGTTAGTACCCCGTAACTGTGTGTCTAACCAGCAGAGAAAGAAGAATTTGTTGGAGTCTGGTGGTACTATACTAAAGGTGTTTGTTAATAAAAAATAAGCAAAAAACCATATCAATAATGCAAATAAACATATAAAACAAGTTAACAGTAATAAAGCTAAAAGTGTAGGAATAATAATAATCAATAATAAACAAGCTATCGATGTCTAGCGGTAAATAAATTGTCATAGAAAAGTATAAAGTTCAGTTCAGTTCATGAGTGCTTATGTCGTTATGGTTGTTGTATTGTAATCGTTGGAGAGAGAGAGAGAGAGAGAGAGAGAGAGAGAGAGAGAGAGAGAGAGAGAGAGAGAGAGAGAGAGAGAGCGCGGGCGGGATGTAACAGCTACAGTCCGGCAAACCTTTAAACCTTATTTTGCTTTCTTAATCTGTCGGATCGGTGTGGTCATTCAGTTGTGACCTCTTCGTCCTTCTGCTAGACCGTTCTTCTGTGATAGACTTGTCACTCTGGCATGTGTGGACACACACACAAGTCCCCACCGGCCCTGCTTTGACACTGTGAGCTTTGCTGACCGATCTCCTGGTTCGGTCTCAGGTGCCCCCACCTTTCCTGTGAGTTCCAACACTCAATCAGTGTCCACTGGTGTGTCTCCTGGTGTGTCTGAAGGGTGTCTCTCCAGACCTGACTTTTATCCCTACTCACCGGGTCTCAGCTCTCAATCAAATTTGAATGACTGTGTCCATCAAACCAGCACACTCCAGCTGAGGAATGTTAATGAGCAAAATGGTAGAAGATAAATAACCCTCGCAGAAGTCATAATATAGCAAATCAACAAGTCTCTCTCCCCTCTCCTATCTTTAACAGATGTTCTTGCATAAGCGGGAAACTTTCCCGTGTATTTTGCTGCGTTAATTTTACCCGCTACCTTCACAAGCCTTCCAGGGCCTGCTGCAGTGAAGCATCCCCACAGCATAATGCAGCCACCACCATGCTTCACGGTAGGGATGGTGTGTTTTTGATGATATGTCTTGTTTGGCTTAGGCCAAGCGTAGGATATTGTCTGATGGCCGAAAAGGCTTATTCTGGTTTCATCAGATCAGAGAAACATCTTCCAGCTGACATCAGCGTTTCCCACATGCCTCCTGGCAATCTCCAGCCGAGATTCCATGTGGGTTCCTGTCAACAGCGGCTTTCTCTTTGCCAGCCTCCCATAAAGCTGCGACCGGTGCGGCACCCGGGCAACCGTTGTTGTGTGCCCAGTCCCTCCCATCCCGGATACCGGAGCTTGTATCTCCTCCAGAGTTGTCATGGGTCTCTTGGTGTCCTCTCTCACTCGTCCCCCTCTGGCATGGTCACTCAGTGTTTGCGAGCAGCCCGCTCTAAGCAGATTTACAGCTGTGCCATATTCTTTCCATTTCTTAATGATTGGCTTCATTGTCCTTCAAGAAGTATTCAGTGACATGGACGTTTTCATGCTTCAATCTCCTGACTGGTGATTTTCAATCACCTTTCGAGGTGTTGCTTGGAGTGTTCCTTTGTGTTCATGGTGTAGTTTTTGCCGGGATCCTGATCTACAGCAGCCGGACTTTCCAGATACAGATACAATTGATTTTACCGGAATCAATTGAAACACTTTTCACTGAACAGGGTGATCTCAAATTAACTAATCATGTGACTTCAAAAAACAATTGGCTGCACCTGTGATGATTGATGGTAGGAAAGTACTGAATATTTATGAAATGAATTATTTTGTGCTTTATATTGGTAATTAATTCAGATCACCTTACAGGGGTTTGTTTTCACTTTGATACGAAAGAGTCTTTTTCTGTTGATTTGTATCATGACAGACGAGTTCAATCCGCTGTGATTGAACGTTGTGCAGCAATAAAACACGAAACTCCTCAAAGGCGGTTGAATTCTTTTTACAGACACTGCTGTTAGTCAATTATACGTTTTTTTTTTCTCATCAGATAGAATTGAACCTGTAGCAATTCATCGTCAAAGGCACATCATGCCTTACCAGCCTGATTTTTTTTTGAGGATGTAACTAAACAGATTGATGAAGGAAGAACAGTAGATGTAGTATTTCACCAAGGCATTTGATAAAGGACCACTTGCAAGGCCTATTGCTAACGTAAGGGTGCATGGGATCCAAGGGGACATTACTTTGTGGCTCCAGAACTGGCTTGCCCACAGAAGGCAAAGAGAGGTTGTAGACGGGTCGTATTCTGCATTGAGGTCGGTGATTTTTATTCATGACCTGGGTGAGGAAGTAGAGGGATGGGTGAGTAAATTTTCTGATGACACCTTTAATAGGTTGGGGGTGTTGTGGATAGTGTGGAGGGCTGTCAGAGGTTACAGCGGGACATCACTAGGATGCCGAACTGGGCTGAGAAGTGACAGATGGAGTTCAACCCAGATAGTTGTGAGGTGGTTCATTTTCGTAGGTCAAATGTGATGGCAGAATCTAGTATTGCTGGTAAGACTCTTGGCAGGTGGGGGATCAGAGGGATATTGGGTTCCGAGCCCATAGGACACTCAAAGTGTTTTGACTCTGTGGTTAAGAAAGCATACGGTGAATTGGCCTTCATCAATCGTGGGACTGAGTTTAGGAGCCGAGAGGTAATATTGCAGATATATAGGACCCTTCAACCGTCTCCGGTTTCTTCCACCGTCTGAGGAGAATGAGGCACCACACAGCCGATATGTACAGGCCAGGTAAAATCCTCGGTGATGTTTACATCAATAGTGGTGAGCATGTCTCCATTCCTCCTGCAATTCACAGACCGATTCTTCCCTTCTGCGACATTGAGGAAGAGGTTGCTTTAGAAACATAGAAACACAGAGAACCTACAGCACAACACAGGCCCATCGGCCCACAAATCTGTGCCGAACATGTCACTACTTTAGAACTAGCTAGGCTTTACCCAACCCCTCTACTTTTCTAAGCTCCAGGTAGCCATCCAAGAGTCTCTTAAAAGACCTTATCGTTTCCGCCACCACCGACGCCGCCGGCAGCCCATTTCACGCACTCACCACTTTCTGTAAAAAACTTACCCTCCTCTATACACCTCCTCTATACCTACTCCCCAGCAACTTAAAACTGCTCTCTCGTGGCAGCCATATCAGCCCTGGGGAAAAGCCTCTGACTACCCACACGATCAAAGTCTCTCATTATCTTGTACACCTCTGTCAGGTCACCTCTTCAGGGACAAAAGGCCGAGTTCACTCAACCTATTCTCATAAGGCTTGCTCCCTAATCCAGGCAACATCCTTGTAAATCTCCTCCGCACCGTTTCTATGGCTTCCACATCCTTCCTGTAGTGAGGCAACCAAAACTGAGCACAGTACTCCAAGTGGGGTCTGGCCAGGGTCCTATATTGCTGCAACTTTACCTCTCGGCTCTTAAACTCAATCCCACGACTGATGAAGGCCAATGCACTGTATGCCTCTTTAACCACAGAGTCAACCGGCGTAGCAGCTTTGAGTGTCCTATGCACTTGGACCCCAAAATCCCTCTGATCCTCCACACTGCCAAGAGGCTTAGCATTAATGCTATATTCTGACATCATATTTGAACTACCAAAGTGAACCACCTCACACTTATCTGGGTTGAACTCCATCTGCCACTTCTCAGCCCAGTTTTTCATCCTATCAATGTCCCTTTGTATCCCCTGACAGCCCTCCACACTATCGACAACAACCCCAACCTTTGTAGTCATCAGCAAATTCACCAACCCATCCCTCCACTTCCTCATCCAGGTCATTTATAAAATTCACAAGAGTAGGGGTCCCAGAACAGATCCCTGAGGCACACGACTGCTCACCGGCCTCCATGCAGAATGGGACCCGCCTACAACCACTCTTAGCCTTCTGTGGGGAAACCAGTTCTGGTTCCTCAAAGTCTACTTATGCCTCCGTATTTTCTCAATAAGCTTGGCATATGGTACATTATCAAATGCCTTGCTAAAATCCCCCTTCCTCCTGTCGGATCTCTCTTCCCCATTCCTCTTCCTCCTGTGGCATTACACTCTCCCACACACTTCCTCCAGTGGCATCCCTCTTTCCATCCCCCTTCCTGCTGTCCGATCCCTCTTCCCCATTCCTCTTCCTCCTGTGGCATTACTCTCTCCCACACATTTCCTCCTGTGGCATCCCTCTTCCCATCCCCCTTCCTCCTGTCCGATCCCTCTTCCCCATTCCGCTTCCTCCTGTGGCATTACTCTCTCCCACACACTTCCTCCTGTGGCATCCCTCTTCCCATCCCCCTTCCTGCTGTCCGATCCCTCTTCCCCATTCCTCTTCCTCCTGTGGCATTACTCTCTCCCACACACTTCCTCCTGTGGCATCCCTCTTCCCATCACTATTCCGCCATCTATTTAGCCGCCCACGCCAGATTTCCACTGTGGCTCTTTTTCCCGCCATTCTATCCTGACCTCTCATGTCAGGAAGGTTTTTTTTTCCTGAACGTTAGAGAATGTGTGGAGCCTATACGGTCACACCGACAGACGAAATTACTGACATTTGGTGAATACCGTGGAGCTGGTCAGTGAGGGACATTGACAGTGATGGGACTCCGCTCAGTGATTGACTGAAGGGTTTAATGTTTCCTGAAATATCCGAGTGAGAGTAATACCCCCAGACCCGCGGTTTGAATCACTTTGTTCATCAATTTGTCTGTTTGTGTTTAGAATTGTGGGCAATAAACTGGGAGATTCAGGAGTGAAACTGGCGTCTGCGGCTCTGAGGAACCCGGAGTGTAAAATACTGAAACTGGAGTAAGTACCAGAATGTGGCAGATTGTGTTTACAGTCGCTAGGTGCCTGACACTGAGCATTAATGTGATCACTAATTGTGTTACTGATAAACACTGGGGATTTGTACCGTCTCCTGTCTCTCTGTGTCCTTCACCCTCACTCTCTCTCATCTCCAGGCTGAGGGATGTCGGTCTCACAGATTCTGGTGCCGAGGATCTCGTCTCCGCTCTCAGTACAAACCCATCACTTACGGATCTGAGACTGGCATCAAACTCGCTCACAGACGGATCTGTGCCCACTCTCCGCCGCCTCATACTGACCCTCCCGAGTCTGGAGTGGATCCGGTGAGTGTTTGTGTTAATGTTCAATGTGATAAAATATCAGCGGATCCGCGGGTTTTCTGGTGATATTTGTCTGTGAGTGTTGTTGAAACATTAACCCCGGTCCCCTGTTACTGACACTGTTGTCTGAACTGTTTATTTCATCTTTGTTCTTCCATCTGTTTCAGACTTGACGAGTAATCAATTCAGTGAGACTGGGAAGGAGGAACTGAAGTTTTGCCCGGATACCAGAGCCGGAGGTCTTGTGTGACTGTGAACTTCCGAATGTGTGAAAAATCCTCATCGACGGGACGGGGACATTTTGGCCGACTTCCTGGCATCGCCTTTAATGGCCGCCTTCCCCTTTAAGGGCCACGCTTCAGGTAATTCCCAACTTCTGAAACGACGCTGGCTCCAGCCGAGCCCTCCAGCCGAGTAAGAGGTGGCCCCACACCCATGTGACTCCGCCGCCTGTCCGGTGACGCTGCATACGCCGTGTTGTTTGCTCTCGGGAGATCAGGCGGAATTTCACACACAGGAAGAGCCCGGGGGGCCGGTGCTCAGACTGAGAAACCAGTATCCGGTTGTGGAATTATCCGGGGAGAGAATCTTTTTGCGCACTTTGGGCAGAGGACGCTGCATTCGACAGTCTGGCCAATATAATGACGTTAAATTGGCAAATCCCTCGGCAGTGACCCTGGATCAGCAGCGATCTCGGACACGGCCCTGAAGTGTGATTTTCTGACCGCCGGTTCCCGGATGCGAAGTGTTGGTGAGAAACGGGACTGAGGATTCAACCTGTCACTCGTTGTCGCCGGACAGTTAATTGTGTGTGACTGTGGGGGAATCGGGGGCAGCTTATTCATTCCCGCTCGTCCACGCGCTCTCCTTGCTCCCTCGCCCACTCTCCTTTCTCTCTCGCCCACTCTCCTTTCTCTCTCGCCCACTCTCCTTGCTCCCTCGCCCACTCTCCTTTCTCCCTCGCCCACTCTCCTTTCTCCCTCGCCCACTCTCCTTGCTCCCTCGCCCACTCTCCTTGCTCCCTCGCCCACTCTCCTTGCTCCCTCGCCCACTCTCCTTTCTCCCTCGCCCACTCTCCTTGCTCCCTCGCCCACTCTCCTTGCTCCCTCGCCCACTCTACTTTCTCCCTCGCCCACTCTCCTTTCTCCCTCGCCCACTCTCCTTGCTCCCTCGCCCACTCTCCTTTCTCTCTCGCCCACTGTCCTTTCCCTCGCCCACTCTCCTTGCTCCCTCGCCCACTCTCCTTGCTCCCTCGCCCACTCTCCTTTCTCCCTCGCCCACTCTCTTTGCTCCCTCGCCCCCTCTCCTTGCTCCCTCGTCCACTCTCCTTGCTCCCTCGCCCACTCTCCTTTCTCCCTCGTCCACTCTCCTTTCTCCCTCGCCCACTCTCCTTGCTTCCTCGCCCACTCTCCTTTCTCTCTCGCCCACTTTTCTTTCTCCCTCGCCCACTCTCCTTGCTCCCTCGCCCACTCTCCTTGCTCCCTCGTCCACTCTCCTTTCTCCCTCGCCCACTCTCCTTGCTCCCTCGCCCACTCTCCTTACCCGCCTCATCCAAGCGCATCTGTGCGCCGACCCTCCGCTTCCACCCCGGACCCCTCCATGTTCCATCTAAACATCTCTAAAATTCCCTACTGCATCTGTCTCAACCGGCATCCCCTGCAGTGAATCCGAGGCACACACCGCAGTCTGTTTTGAAAAAAATACGCAAACTGTCACATCTCCTTTGAATAATTCCATTTTATCTTAAATTTCTGACCCCTGCTATTTGACATTGCAAAAGATATACCCACCGTCCACTCCAGGTGTGCCTGAAAATCCTCTATTAGATCAACCGACAGCCTCCAAGCTTGCCCTAAGCTCTCGTTATAGCACATGCACTTTGATCCAAGGCTGTATCCTGCTAAATTTCGTCTGCATCCTCCGCAAAGTCGCGACATCTTTCCTGCATCTCTTCCTTCCGCAGCCGGTCTTGGGACCGTCCATGACGTAATTGTTTAAAATCAGCTCCTGAACAGCGACGGTGCCTGGGCCCTCAGATGAGAAGTCCGGTGTTCCGCGGAGTCAGATCGCCCATCTCTGCAAAAACAACGGACTCGAGCGCCACCAACTGGCCGAACGGCGATGGTGCGGCTGCAATCGAAGTCCTGAGCGCCCATTACTGTCAGGCTGGGAGAGAAATTAGCGAACTGGTCTTCACCGCAAGAAACCGAGCGTTTAATGCTTTCCTTTCCCTCTAAGCTCTGTTCGCTTGAATGTTTGGGAACTACCGACCTATTTCAGAGTCTCTCTCTCCGCGCTTGGCCATATTCGAAGTCAGGGATAGGTGACGCCATTTTTAAGCTCTGACCTGAGAATCACCTTTCTGAGATAGCGGCCACATCCGGATTTCAGCCACACCGGTTAGTCTGCCCAAACAGTGACACCATCCGAACTCCGAGACACTGCAGACCAGTCATGATATGTGCACTACTGCGACCCCTAGCGCGTCAAGCGAGGATAAAACAGTGATAAAACAAAAAGACCGACAAATATGCCATACGAAGGGAGTGAATTCACCAAGGATTGAAGTTGAAACTGTTGGTGGATAAATGTTTGTCAGGTTGGAGGTTGGTGACTAGTGGTGTGCCTCAGGGATCTGTATTTTGTCCAATGTTGTTTGTCATATACATTAATGATCTGGATGATCGGATGGTAAATTGGATTAGTAAGTATGTAGATGATTCTAAGATAGGTGGCGCTGTAGATAATAAAGTAGGTTTTCAAAGCTTGCAGAGAGATTTAGGCCAGTTAGAAGAGTGGGCTGAAAGATGGCAGATGGAGTTTAATGCTGATAAGTGTGAGGATCTACATTTTGGTAGGAATAATCCAAATAGGACATACATGGTAAATTGTAGGGCATTGAAGAATGCAGTAGAACACAGTGATGTAGGAATAATGGCGCATAGTTCCCTGAAGGTGGAATCTCATGTGGACAGGGTGATGAAGAAAGCTGTTGGTATACTGGCCTTTATAAATCAGAGCATTAAGTATAGGAGTTGGGATGGAATGTTAGGATTATACAAGGCATTGATAAGGCCAAATTTGGAATATTGTGTATAGTTCTGGTCACCGAATTATAGGACAGATGTCAACAAAATAGAAAGAGTACAGAGAAGATTTACTAGAATGCTACCTGAGTTTCAACACCTAAGTTACAGGGAAAGGTGCAACAAGTTAGGTCTTTATTCTTTGGAGCGTAGAAGGTTGAGGGGGACTTGATAGAGGTATTTAATATTATGAGTGGGATAGATCGAGTTGACATGGATAGGCTTTTTCCATTGAGAGTAGTATTAACAAGCTAACACCATTGGTGTCAGTTCTAACAGTAATTAGCTAGATGATTGGCAATCTCCTGAGAGACATTCAGTGCTCAGCCGACTCTGTGGCTGTTAATGAATAAGAACTGAAAGTGTTTCAAACATTTAAACCTTCATTGTCTGCACCTGAATTAAGATTCGCTGCTACAAATAAACCATTTGTCCGAGATGTTAACGATAAACACAAGATGGAAGTCACACAGAAAAATATAGTCCAAGAACCTGTGTCCATGTAAGTTTCAGAAATCTGCAGTCGAACACAATATAGCTTGACATCTCCCTGAACGAACACTAGGGGGCAACATCAACCCAAATTTCGACGCCGCAGCACATATTCTCCCGAGGTAGCGCACCAAATCTATGGCAGTTTCTTCTTCTGCCAGAGATTTCATTCTGCACAATGATGGTCACTCAATGATTGAAAGAGTAATTTCAATGGCTGGAGTGGGCTGTTGTTTCCGCATGTGAAATAGTGACTTCAGGAAACATGGTTCCCGTTACCTCAGCGTAACGGGCAGAACTAAAGACTCGGTAGGAACCCCAATCAAAAACGGCCAACCAGTACAAGAATTCTTAAATGTTACCAAAGTGCCGTCAGATATTGCTGTTATAAGATTTAAAAGCCACTCCGAAAGAATGCAATGGAGAGACGTGAAAATGCCTCCGCGGGTGAGGTAGAGATGTGAAGCACGGGAGGGGGTAAACGATAAAAGAAGTTAAAAAGTCGAACGACTAAAAAATGTTCCGAGAGCGTACGTGGTGAACCCAAAGACTGAAACTATGGAAAGGAAGTTCAACACTGTCTCGCGGACACACAGACAAATTATTTGAGCGAAGCGTGTTCAATGTTGTAAGCAGGAAAACTGGCTCTGGATGAAGAATGGTGGGGTTAATTTCGCCCCCTGTTTCCACCAGCTCAGCCCGCACATCCCAATAACCCCACCCCGTGCTTCCGCTGACTCCACTTTCTCCACTCCTCTTACCGACCCCGCCTACTCCTCTCCCAATGACCCCACCGCTCTCCGCCCTCTGACCCCGCCCCTATTTCCACTGACCTTTCGTTCTTCAGCTACTGACCTGGCGCTCTCCGCCGCGAGCTGGGCCACTACCCCTAATGATCTGCCCCCCATTCACTGACTATACTCCGTCTCCTTCCGATCCCGTTCACTGCTCCCACTGGCAGATCCGAGCGTAAGATATTGAAGATAAATTGTTCTCTCACCACTCTCCTTGTGCACAGCATCCAAGCGCTTCTGTGCGCAGACCCTCTGCTTTCATCCCGATCCCTCCAGGTTCCAGCTAAACATCTCTAAAATTCCCTGCTACATCTGTCTCAACCGCCATCCCCTGCAGTGAATCCGAGGCGCCCACCGCAGTCTGTGTTTTCAAAAAAATACACAAACTTTCACGTCTGCTTTGAATTATTCCATTTTATCTTAAATTTCTGGCCCCTGCTATTAGACGTTGCAACACTGGGAAAAAATATACCCTCCGACCACTCTAGCTATGAAGCGCTCGTGATGTTGTACGTGAACCCCTCGGGGTCGGACAGCACGTGCTCGACTGGGGGAAGACAGCAACTGAGAAATCTCGTTTCTGTGTATCATCGAATTATTATTTCATTGCGATGGTATTTAACACCATTCTTTCCGTTGTGGTGCTTGCCGAGGCATGAACAAAGCACAGCAACGTTTCGCTGCCGGTTGTGTTCGGCCTTGCCCTAGAAATTGGACGTTCGACTCAACTGACGCTGAAGGCTAGCGGTATTCGTTTGATATTTAGTTACTCCTCCAAGCCGCAATGATGGCATCGTTTTCCATTCGATAGTTTTAGTTAACCACCCAGTTTGGTCGAGCGTTTAATGCTTTAATTTCCCTCTAAACTCTGATGAATAAAAGTTTGGGAACTTTCGTCCCAATTCAGATTCTCTGTCTCCGTGCTTGGCCATATTCGAAGGAAGTGACAGGTGACGCCATTTTGAAGCTACAGCCTGAGAATCGCCTTTCCGAGATAGCGGCCCCATCCGGATTTCCGCCCGCACCAGATAGTCTCCCGATACAGTGACACCATCTGAACTCCGAGGAATTGCAGGCCATTCATGATATGCGCACTACTGCGACCTCTAGCGACTCAAGTGAGGATGACAGCGATAAAACAATAAGACGGACAAATATGCCATATGAAGGGAATGAACTCACCCAGGACTGAAGGTGAAACTGTTGGTGGATTGGTGGATAACTGTTTGTCAGTTTGGAGGCCGGTAACTAGTGGCGTGCCTCACAGATCTGTATTGGGTCCAATGTATTTTGTCATATACATTAATGATCTGAATGATGGGGTGGTAAATAGCATTAGTAAGTATGCAGATGATACTATGGTAGCAGGCGTTGTGGATAATGAAGTATGTTTTCAAAGCTTGCAGAGAGATTTAGGCCAGTTAGAAGAGTGGGCTGAACGATGGCAGATGGAGTTTAATGCTGATAAGTGTGAGGTGCTACATTTTGGTAGGAATAATCCAAATAGGACATACATCGTAAGCGGCAGGGCATTAAAGACTGCAGTAGAACAGAGTGATCTAGGAATAATGGTGCATAGTTCCCTGAAGGTGGAATCTCGTGTGGACAGGGTGATGGAGAAAACTGTTGGTATGCTGGCCTTTATAAATCCGAGCATTAAGTATAGGAGTTGGGATGTAATGTTAGGATTATACAAGGCATTGGTAACGCCAGTTTTGTAGTATTGTGCACAGTTCTGGTCACTGAATTATAGGAAAGATGTCAACAACATTGAAAGAGTACAGAGAGGATTGCCAGAATGTTACCTGGGTTTCACCACCTAAGTTACGCGGAAAGGCTGAACAAGTTAGGTCTTTATTCTTTGGAGCGTAGAAGGTTGATGGGGGATCTGATAGAGGTATTTAAAAGTATGGGGGAATAGATAGAGTTGGAGTGGATAGGCTTTTTCCATTGAGAGTAGGGGAGATTCAAACAAGAGAACATGAGTTGAGAGTTAGGGAGCAAAAGTTTAAGGGTAACACGAGGGGGAATTTCTGTACTCAGGGAGTGGTCGCTGTGTGCAGCAAGCTTGCAGTAGAAGTGGTAGAGGCAGGTTCGGTATTGTCATTTAAAGTTAAAATCGGATAGGTATATGGACTAGAAAGGAATGGACGGTTATGGGCTGAGTGCGGGTGGGTGGGACTAGGTGAGAGTAAACTTTCGGCACGGACTAGAAGGGTCCAGATGGCCTATTTCAGTGCCGTAAGTGTTAAATGATTAGCACAGGAAGGGGTAAACGATAAATACAGTTAAAAAGGCGAATGATTAAACGAAGTTCCGAGAGTGTACGTGGTGAACCCGAAGACTGAAACTATGGAAAGGAAGTTCAACTCTGTGTCGCGGACACACATAAAAGTTATTTGAGCGAAGCGTGTTCAATGTTGTAAGCAGGAAAACTGGCTCTGGAGGCAGAATGGTGGGGTTAATTTCGCCCCCTTTTACCACTAGCCCAGCCCGCACCTCCCAATAATCCCACCCCGTGCTCCCGCCCGACCCCACCTTCTCCACTCTTCCTACCGACTCCGCTCTCTGCACTCCCAATGTCTCCACCGCTCTCCACTCTGACCCCACCCCTATTTCCACATTCCTTTCGCTCTTCTGCTACTGTCCCAGCCCTCTCCCCCGCGAGCCCGGCCACTTCCTAGAATGATCTGCGTCCCATTCACTGACTATACTCCGTACCCTTCCGATCCCGTTCTCTGCTCCCACTGGCTGATCAGAGCGTAAGATGTAGAAGCTAAGTTGCTCCCTCGCCCACTCTCCTTGCCTACCTCATCCAAGCGCCTCTCTGCTTCGACCCTCCGCTTTCATCCCGATCCCTCCTTATTCCATCTAAACATCTCTAAAATTCCCTACTGCATCTGAATCAACCGGCATCCCCTGCAGTGAATCCGAGGCACCCACCGCAGTCTGTGTTGACAAAATACACAAACTCTCACATGTCCTTTGAATTATTCCATTTTATCTTAAATTTCTGGCCCGTGCTATTGGACATTGAAACACTGGGAAAAATATGTCCTCCGACCACTCTAGCTATGGTGATCTAATAATCCTCTGTCACATCAACCGACAGCCTCCAAGCTTGCCCAAACTCTCGTTATACCACATGCATGTGGATTCAAGGCTGTATCCTGATAAATTTCTTCTGCATCCTCCGCAAAGTCGCGACATCTTTCCTGCATCTCCTCCTTCCGCAGCCGGTCTTGGGACCGTCCATGACGGAATTGTTTATAATCAGCTCCTGAGCAGTGACGGTGCCTGGGCCCTCAGAAGAGAAGTCCTGTGTTCCGCGGTGTGAGATCGCCCATCTCTGCAAAAACAACGGACTCGAGCGCCACCCACTGGCCGAACAGTGATGGTGCGTCTGCAATGTCAGTCTGGAGCGCCCATCACTGTCAGGCTGGGAGAGAAATGAGCGGACTGGTCGTCTCCGCAAGAAACAGAATCAAGTTTATTATCACCGGCATGTGTCGTGAAATTTGTTAACATAGCCGCAGCAGTTCAATGCAATAATACATAGAACGGAAAATCAATCAATTACAGTATATGTATATTGAAAAGATTAAAAAACGTGCAATATCAGAAATAATATATATTGAAAAAGTGAGATAGTTTTCACGGGCTCAATGTCCATTTAGGATACGGATGACAGAAGGGAAGAAGCATCCATGGCGGAGTTGTTTAAAATCAGCTCTGAACACCGACGCCGCTTGGTGAGTCAGACTGGAAGTCCAGTGCTTCGCCTTTTGAGCGATCCCAGAACTGCAAACACAACTATCTACAGCGCCACCCACTGGCAGAACAGCGTTGGTGCCCTGCAGATGAAGTCCTGGTCTTTTTTCGCAGTTTGAACTGCCACCGCTGAGGAAAACAATTAGCGTACTGGTCTTAATTGCCAGAGAGTTGGAGTTTAAAGACATGGACGTTAAACTACACTTCTACTTGTTGAGGCCACTGCTCGAGTACTGAGCACAGTTCTGGTCCCTCTTTTCGAAAATAATATGAGGGAGTGACTGTTACAGCCACGGATTCGGCAGCGCAGCAGTTTCGGCAAAAGCGCTCGTGATATTGTACGTGAACCCCTCGGGGTCGGACAGCACGTGCTCGACTGGGGGAAGACAGCAACTGAGAAATCTCGTTTCTGTGTATCATCGAATTATTATTTCATTGTGATGGTATTTAACACCATTCTTTCCGTTGTGGTGCTTGCCGAGGCTTGAACAAGATAAAGCAGCGTTTCGCTGCCGGTTGTGTTCGGCCTTGCCCTAGAAATTGGACGTTCGACTCAACTGACGCTGAAGGCTAGCGGTATTCGTTTGATATTTAGTTACTTCTCCAAGCCGCAATGATAGCATCGTTTTCCATTCGATAGTTTTAGTTAACCACGCAGTTTGGTCGAGCGTTTAATGCTTTCATTTCCCTCTAAACTCTGATGAATAAAAGTTTGGGAACTTTCGTCCCAATTCAGATTCTCTGTCTCCGCGCTTGGCCATATTCGAAGGAAGTGACAGGTGACGCCATTTTGAAGCTACAGCCTGAGAATCGCCTTTCCGAGATAGCGGCCCCATCCGGATTTCCGCCCGCACCGGATAGTCTCCCGATACAGTGACACCATCTGAACTCCGAGGAATTGCAAGCCATTCATGATATGCGCACTACTGCGACCTCTAGCGACTCAAGTGAGGATGACAGCGATAGAACAAAAAGACGGACAGATATGCCATGTGAAGGGAGTGAATTCACCCAGGACTGAAGGTGAAACTGTTGGTGGATTGGTGGATAACTGTTTGTCAGTTTGGAGGCCGGTAACTAGTGGCGTGCCTCACAGATCTGTATTGGGTCCAATGTATTTTGTCATATACATTAATGATCTGAATGATGGGGTGGTAAATTGCATTAGTAAGTATGCAGATGATACTATGGTAGCAGGCGTTGTGGATAATGAAGTATGTTTTCAAAGCTTGCAGAGAGATTTAGGCCAGTTAGAAGAGTGGGCTGAACGATGGCAGATGGAGTTTAATGCTGATAAGTGTGAGGTGCTACATTTTGGTAGGAATAATCCAAATAGGACATACATCGTAAGTGGCAGGGCATTGAAGAATGTAGTAGAACAGAGTGATCTAGGAATAATGGTGCATAGTTCCCTGAAGGTGGAATCTCGTGTGGACAGGGTGATGAAGAAAGCTGTTGGTATGCTGGCCTTTATAAATCAGAGCATTAAGTATAGGAGTTGGGATGTAATGTTAGGATTATACAAGGCATTGGTAACGCCAGTTTTGTAGTATTGTGTACAGTTCTGGTCACTGAATTATAGGAAAGATGTCAACAACATTGAAAGAGTACAGAGAGGATTGCCAGGATGTTACCTGGGTTTCACCACCTAAGTTACACGGAAAGGCCGAACAAGTTAGGTCTTTATTCTTTGGAGCGTAGAAGGTTGATGGGGGATCTGATAGAGGTATTTAAAAGTATGGGGGAATAGATAGAGTTGGAGTGGATAGGCTTTTTCCATTGAGAGCAGGGGAGATTCAAACAAGAGAACATGAGTTGAGAGTTAGGGAGCAAAAGTTTAAGGGTAACATAAGGGGGAATTTCTGTACTCAGAGAGTGGTCGCTGTGTGCAGCAAGCTTACAGTAGAAGTGGTAAAGGCAGGTTCGGTATTGTCATTTAAAGTTAAAATTGGATAGGTATATGGACAAGAAAGGAATGGAGGGTTATGAGCTGAGTGTGGGTCGGTGGGACTCGGTGAGAGTAAATTTTCGGCACGGAGTAGAAGGGTCCAGATGGCCTGTTTCAATGCTGTAAGTGTTAAATGATTAGCACAGGAAGGGGTAAACGTTAAATGCAGTTAAAAAGGCGAATGATTAAACGAAGTTCTGAGAGTGTACGTGGTGAACCCGAAGACTGAAACTATGGAAAGGAAGTTCAACTCTGTGTCGCGGACACACATAAAAGTTATTTGAGCGAAGTGTGTTCAATGTTGTAAGCAGGAAAACTGGCTCTGGATACAGAATGGTGGGGTTAATTTCGCCCCCTTTTACCACTAGCCCAGCCCGCACCTCCCAATAATCCCACCCCGTGCTTCCGCCCGACCCCACCTTCTCCACTCCTCCTACCGACTCCGCTCTCTGCACTCCCAATGTCTCCACCGCTCTCCGCTCTGACCCCGCCCCTAATTCCACATTCCTTTCGCTCTTCTCCTACTGTCCCTGCCCTCTCCCCCGCGAGTCCGGCCACTTCCTAGAACGATCTGCGTCCCATTCACTGACTATACTCCGTACCCTTCCGATCCCGTTCTCTGCTCCCACTGGCTGATCAGAGCGTAAGATGTAGAAGCTATGTTGCTCCCTCGCCCACTCTCCTTGCCTACCTCATCCAAGCGCCTCTCTGCTTCGCCCCTCCGCTTTCATCCCGATCCCTCCTTATTCCATCTAAACATCTCTAAAATTCCCTACTGCATCTGAATCAACCGGCATCCCCTGCAGTGAATCCGAGGCACCCACCAACGTCTGTGTTGACAAAATACGCAAACTCTCACATGTCCTTTGAATTATTCCATTTTATCTTAAATTTCTGGCCCGTGCTATTGGACATTGAAACACTGGGAAAAATATGTCCTCCGACCACTCTAGCTATGGTGATCTAATAATCCTCTGTCAGATCAACCGACAGCCTCCAAGCTTGCCCAAACTCTCGTTATACCACATGCATGTGGATTCAAGGCTGTATCCTGATAAATTTCTTCTGCATCCTCCGCAAAGTCGCGACATCTTTCCTGCATCTCCTCCTTCCGCAGCCGGTCTTGGGACCGTCCATGACGGAATTGTTTATAATCAGCTCCTGAGCAGTGACGGTGCCTGGGCCCTCAGAAGAGAAGTCCTGTGTTCCGCGGTGTGAGATCGCCCATCTCTGCAAAAACAACGGACTCGAGCGCCACCCACTGGCCGAACAGTGATGGTGCGTCTGCAATGTCAGTCTGGAGCGCCCATCACTGTCAGGCTGGGAGAGAAATGAGCGGACTGGTCGTCACCGCAAGAAACAGAATCAAGTTTATTATCACCGGCATGTGTCGTGAAATTTGTTAACATAGCCGCAGCAGTTCAATGCAATAATACATAGAACGGAAAATCAATCAATTACAGTATATGTATATTGAAAAGATTAAAAAACGTGCAATATCAGAAATAATATATATTGAAAAAGTGAGTTAGTGTTCACGGGCTCAATGTCCATTTAGGATACGGATGACAGAAGGGAAGAAGCATCCATGGCGGAGTTGTTTAAAATCAGCGCTGAACAGCGACGCCGCTTGGTGAGTCAGACTGGAAGTCCAGTGCTTCGGCTTGTGAGCGATCCCAGAACTGCAAACACAACGATCTACAGCGCCACCCACTGGCAGAACAGCGTTGGTGCCCTGCAGATGAAGTCCTGGTCTTTTTTCGCAGTTTGAACTGCCACCGCTGAGGAAAACAATTAGCGTACTGGTCTTAATTGCCAGAGAGTTGGAGTTTAAAGACAGGGACGTTCAACTACACTTCTACTTGTTGAGGCCACTGCTCGAGTACTGAGCACAGTTCTGGCTGCTCTTTTCGAAAATAATGTGAGGGAGTGACTGTTACAGCCACGGATTCGGCAGCGCAGCGGGTTCGGCAAATGCGCTCGTGATATTGTACGTGAACCCCTCGGGGTCGGACAGCACGTGCTCGACTGGGGGAAGACAGCAACTGAAAAATCTCGTTTCTGTGTATCATCGAATTATTATTTCATTGCGATGGTATTTAACACCATTCTTTCCGTTGTGGTGCTTGCCGAGGCTTGAACAAAGTAAAGCAGCGTTTCGCTGCCGGTTGTGTTCGGCCTTGCCCTGGAAATTGGACGTTCGACTCAACTGACTCCGAAGGCTAGCGGTATTCGTTTGATATTCAGTTACTCCTCCAAGCCGCAATGATGGCATCGTTTTCCATTCGATAGTTTTAGTTAACCACGCAGTTTGGTGGAGCGTTTAATGCTTTCATTTCCCTCTAAACTCTGATGAATAAAAGTTTGGGAACTTTCGTCCCACTTCAGATTCTCTGTCTCCGCGCTTGGCCATATTCGAAGGAAGTGACAGGTGACGCCATTTTGAAGCTACAGCCTGAGAATCGCCTTTCCGAGATAGCGGCCCCATCCGGATTTCCGCCCGCACCGGATAGTCTCCCGATACCGTGACACCATCTGAACTCAGAGGAATTGCAGGCCATTCATGATATGCGCACTACTGCGACCTCTAGCGACTCAAGTGAGGATGACAGCGATAAAACAAAAAGACGGACAGATATGCCATGTGAAGGGAGTGAATTCACCCAGGACTGAAGGTGAAACTGTTGGTGGATTGGTGGATAACTGTTTGTCAGTTTGGAGGCCGGTAACTAGTGGCGTGCCTCACAGATCTGTATTGGGTCCAATGTATTTTGTCATATACATTAATGATCTGAATGATGGGGTGGTAAATTGCATTAGTAAGTATGCAGATGATACTATGGTAGCAGGCGTTGTGGATAATGAAGTATGTTTTCAAAGCTTGCAGAGAGATTTAGGCCAGTTAGAAGAGTGGGCTGAACGATGGCAGATGGAGTTTAATGCTGATAAGTGTGAGGTGCTACATTTTGGTAGGAATAATCCAAATAGGACATACATCGTAAGTGGCAGGGCATTGAAGAATGTAGTAGAACAGAGTGATCTAGGAATAATGGTGCATAGTTCCCTGAAGGTGGAATCTCGTGTGGACAGGGTGATGAAGAAAGCTGTTGGTATGCTGGCCTTTATAAATCAGAGCATTAAGTATAGGAGTTGGGATGTAATGTTAGGATTATACAAGGCATTGGTAACGCCAGTTTTGTAGTATTGTGTACAGTTCTGGTCACTGAATTATAGGAAAGATGTCAACAACATTGAAAGAGTACAGAGAGGATTGCCAGGATGTTACCTGGGTTTCACCACCTAAGTTACACGGAAAGGCCGAACAAGTTAGGTCTTTATTCTTTGGAGCGTAGAAGGTTGATGGGGGATCTGATAGAGCTATTTAAAAGTATGGGGGAATAGATAGAGTTGGAGTGGATAGGCTTTTTCCATTGAGAGCAGGGGAGATTCAAACAAGAGAACATGAGTTGAGAGTTAGGGAGCAAAAGTTTAAGGGTAACATAAGGGGGAATTTCTGTACTCAGGGAGTGGTCGCTGTGTGCAGCAAGCTTACAGTAGGAGTGGTAAAGGCAGGTTCGGTATTGTCATTTAAAGTTAAAATTGGATAGGTATATGGACAAGAAAGGAATGGAGGGTTATGAGCTGAGTATGGGTCAGTGGGACTCGGTGAGAGTAAACTTTCGGCACGGAGTAGAAGGGTCCAGATGGCCTGTTTCAATGCTGTAAGTGTTAAATGATTAGCACAGGAAGGGGTAAACGTTAAATGCAGTTAAAAAGGCGAATGATTAAACGAAGTTCCGAGAGTGTACGTGGTGAACCCGAAGACTGAAACTATGGAAAGGAAGTTCAACTCTGTGTCGCGGACACACATAAAAGATATTTGAGCGAAGTGTGTTCAATGTTGTAAGCAGGAAAACTGGCTCTGGATACAGAATGGTGGGGTTAATTTCGCCCCCTTTTACCAGTAGCCCAGCCCGCACCTCCCAATAATCCCACCCCGTGCTCCCGCCAGACCCCACCTTCTCCACTCCTCCTACCGACTCCGCTCTCTGCACTCCCAATGTCTCCACCGCTCTCAGCTCTGACCCCGCCCCTATTTCCACATTCCTTTCGCTCTTCTCCTACCGTCCCTGCCCTCTCCCCCGCGAGTTCGGCCACTACCTAGAACGATCTGCGTCCCATTCACTGACTATACTCCGTACCCTTCCGATCCCGTTCTCTGCTCCCACTGGCTGATCAGAGCGTAAGATGTAGAAGCTATGTTGCTCCCTCGCCCACTCTCCTTGCCTACCTCATCCAAGCGCCTCTCTGCTTCGACCCTCCGCTTTCATCCCGATCCCTCCTTATTCCATCTAAACATCTCTAAAATTCCCTACTGCATCTGAATCAACCGGCATCCCCTGCAGTGAATCCGAGGCACCCACCAACGTCTGTGTTGACAAAATACGCAAACTCTCACATGTCCTTTGAATTATTCCATTTTATCTTAAATTTCTGGCCCGTGCTATTGGACATTGAAACACTGGGAAAAATATGTCCTCCGACCACTCTAGCTATGGTGATTTAATAATCCTCTGTCAGATCAACCGACAGCCTCCAAGCTTGCCCAAACTCTCGTTATACCACATGCATGTGGATTCAAGGCTGTATCCTGATAAATTTCTTCTGCATCCTCCGCAAAGTCGCGACATCTTTCCTGCATCTCCTCCTTCCGCAGCCGGTCTTGGGACCGTCCATGACGGAATTGTTTATAATCAGCTCCTGAGCAGTGACGGTGCCTGGGCCCTCAGAAGAGAAGTCCTGTGTTCCGCTGTGTGAGATCGCCCATCTCTGCAAAAACAACGGACTCGAGCGCCACCCACTGGCCGAACAGTGATGGTGCGTCTGCAATGTCAGTCTGGAGCGCCCATCACTGTCAGGCTGGGAGAGAAATGAGCGGACTGGTCGTCACCGCAAGAAACAGAATCAAGTTTATTATCACCGGCATGTGTCGTGAAATTTGTTAACATAGCCGCAGCAGTTCAATGCAATAATACATAGAACGGAAAATCAATCAATTACAGTATATGTATATTGAAAAGATTAAAAAACGTGCAATATCAGAAATAATATATATTGAAAAAGTGAGTTAGTGTTCACGGGCTCAATGTCCATTTAGGATACGGATGACAGAAGGGAAGAAGCATCCATGGCGGAGTTGTTTAAAATCAGCTCTGAACACCGACGCCGCTTGGTGAGTCAGACTGGAAGTCCAGTGCTTCGCCTTGTGAGCGATCCCAGAACTGCAAACACAACCATCTACAGCGCCACCCACTGGCAGAACAGCGTTGGTGCCCTGCAGATGAAGTCCTGGTCTTTTTTCGCAGTTTGAACTGCCACCGCTGAGGAAAACAATTAGCGTACTGGTCTTAATTGCCAGAGAGTTGGAGTTTAAAGACATGGACGTTAAACTACACTTCTACTTGTTGAGGCCACTGCTCGAGTACTGAGCACAGTTCTGGTCCCTCTTTTCGAAAATAATATGAGGGAGTGACTGTTACAGCCACGGATTCGGCAGCGCAACAGTTTCGGCAAAAGCGCTCGTGATATTGTACGTGAACCCCTCGGGGTCGGACAGCACGTGCTCGACTGGGGGAAGACAGCAACTGAGAAATCTCGTTTCTGTGTATCATCGAATTATTATTTCATTGTGATGGTATTTAACACCATTCTTTCCGTTGTGGTGCTTGCCGAGGCTTGAACAAAGTAAAGCAGCGTTTCGCTGCCGGTTGTGTTCGGCCTTGCCCTGGAAATTGGACGTTCGACTCAACTGACTCCGAAGGCTAGCGGTATTCGTTTGATATTCAGTTACTCCTCCAAGCCGCAATGATGGCATCGTTTTCCATTCGATAGTTTTAGTTAACCACGCAGTTTGGTCGAGCGTTTAATGCTTTCATTTCCCTCTAAACTCTGATGAATAAAAGTTTGGGAACTTTCGTCCCACTTCAGATTCCCTGTCTCCGCGCTTGGCCATATTCGAAGGAAGTGACAGGTGACGCCATTTTGAAGCTACAGCCTGAGAATCGCCTTTCCGAGATAGCGGCCCCATCCGGATTTCCGTCCGCACCAGATAGTCTCCCGATACAGTGACACCATCTGAACTCCGAGGAATTGCAGGTCATTCATGATATGCGCACTACTGCGACCTCTAGCGACTCAAGTGAGGATGACAGCGATAAAACAATAAGACGGACAAATATGCCATATGAAGGGAATGAACTCACCCAGGACTGAAGGTGAAACTGTTGGTGGATTGGTGGATAACTGTTTGTCAGTTTGGAGGCCGGTAACTAGTGGCGTGCCTCACAGATCTGTATTGGGTCCAATGTATTTTGTCATATACATTAATGATCTGAATGATGGGGTGGTAAATAGCATTAGTAAGTATGCAGATGATACTATGGTAGCAGGCGTTGTGGATAATGAAGTATGTTTTCAAAGCTTGCAGAGAGATTTAGGCCAGTTAGAAGAGTGGGCTGAACGATGGCAGATGGAGTTTAATGCTGATAAGTGTGAGGTGCTACATTTTGGTAGGAATAATCCAAATAGGACATACATCTTAAGTGGCAGGGCATTGAAGACTGCAGTAGAACAGAGTGATCTAGGAATAATGGTGCATAGTTCCCTGAAGGTGGAATCTCGTGTGGACAGGGTGATGAAGAAAACTGTTGGTATGCTGGCCTTTATAAATCAGAGCATTAAGTATAGGAGTTGGGATGTAATGTTCGGATTATACAAGGCATTGGTAACGTCAGTTTTGTAGTATTGTGTACAGTTCTGGTCACTGAATTATAGGAAAGATGTCAACAACATTGAAAGAGTACAGAGAGGATTGCCAGAATGTTACCTGGGTTTCACCACCTAAGTTACACGGAAAAGCCGAACAAGTTAGGTCTTTATTCTTTGGAGCGTAGAAGGTTGATGGGGGATCTGATAGAGGTATTTAAAAGTATGGGGGAATAGATAGAGTTGGAGTGGATAGGCTTTTTCCATTGAGAGTAGGGGAGATTCAAACAAGAGAACATGAGTTGAGAGTTAGGGAGCAAAAGTTTAAGGGTAACACGAGGGGGAATTTCTGTACTCAGGGAGTGGTCGCTGTGTGCAGCAAGCTTACAGTAGAAGTGGTAGAGGCAGGGTCGGTTTTGTCATTTAAAGCTAAAATTGGATAGGTATATGGACAAGAAAGGAATGGAGGTTTATGGGCTGAGTGCGGGTGGGTGGGACCAGGTGAGAGTAAACTTTCGGCACGGACTAGAAGGGTCCTGATGGCCTGTTTCAGTGCTGTAAGTGTTAAATGATTAGCACAGGATGTGGTAAACGATAAATGCAGTTAAAAAGGCGAATGATTAAACGAAGTTCCGAGAGTGTACGTGGTGAACCCGAAGACTGAAACTATGGAAAGGAAGTTCAACTCTGTGTCGCGGACACACATAAAAGTTATTTGAGCGAAGCGTGTTCAATGTTGTAAGCAGGAAAACTGGCTCTGGATGCAGAATGGTGGGGTTAATTTCGCCCCATTTTACCACTAGCCCAGCCCGCACCTCCCGATAATCCCACCCCGTGCTCCCGCCCGACCCCACCTTCTCCACTCCTCCTACCGACTCCGCTCTCTGCACTCCCAATGTCTCCACCGCTCTCCACTCTGACCCCGCCCCTATTTCCACATTCCTTTCGCTCTTCTCCTACCGTCCCAGCCCTCTCCCCCGCGAGCCCGGCCACTTTCTAGAATGATCTGCGTCCGATTCACTGACTATACTCCGTACCCTTCCGATCCCGTTCACTGCTCCCACTGGCTGGTCAGAGCGTAAGATGTAGAAGCTAAGTTGCTCCCTCGCCCACTCTCCTTGCCTACCTCATCCAAGCGCCTCTCTGCTTCGACCCTCCGCTTTCATCCCGATCCCTCCTTATTCCATCTAAACATCTCTAAAATTCCCTACTGCATCTGTCTCAACCGGCATCCCCTGCAGTGAATCCGAGGCACCCACCACAGTCTGTGTTGACAAAATACACAAACTCTCACATCTCCTTTGAATTATTCCATTTTATCTTAAATTTCTGTCCCGTGCTATTGGACATTGAAACACTGGGAAATATATGTCCTCCGACCACTCCAGCTATGGTGATCTAATAATCCTCTGTCAGATCAACCGACAGCCTCCAAGCTTGCCCAAACTCTCGTTATACCACATGCATGAGGATTCAAGGCTGTATCCTGATAAATTTCTTCTGCATCCTCCCCAAAGTCGCGACATCCTTCTTGCATCTCCTCCTTCCGCAGCCGGGCTTGGGTCCGTCCATGACGGAACTGCATCAGATCAGCTGCTGAGCAGCGACGGCGCCTGCGCGCTGAGGTGAGAAGTCCAGTGTTCCGCCGTGTGAGGGCGCCCATCTCTGCAAAAACAACGGACTCCAGCGCCACCCACTGGCAGAACAGCGGTGGTGCGCTGCAGGTGAAGACCCGGGCGTTTTTGACTGTTTCACCTGCCACTGCTGAGGAAAATAATTAGCGTACTGTTCTTAATTGTCAGAGAGTTGGAGTTTAACAACAGAGACGTTAAACTACACTTCTGCTTGGTGAGGCCACTCCTCGAGTACTGAGCACAGTTCCAGTCCCTCTTTTCGAAAAGAATATGAGGTAGTGACTGTTACAGTCACGGTTTCGGCGGCGCAGCGGGTTCGGCAAATTCGCTCGTGATATTGTACGTGAACCTCTCCGGGTCGGCCAGCATGTGCTTGATTGGGGGAAGACAGCAACTGAGAAATCTCGTTTCTGTGTATCATCGAATTATTATTTCATTGCGATGGTATTTAACGCCATTCTTTCCGTTGTGGTGCTTGCCGAGGCTTGAACAAGGCACAGCAACGTTTCGCTGCCGGTTGCGTTCGGCCTTGCCCTAGAAATTGGACGTTCGACTCAACTGACGCTGAAGGCTAGCGGTATTCGTATGATATTTAGTTACTCCTCCAAGCCGCAATGATGGCATCTTTTTCCATTCGATAGTTTTAGTTAACCACCTAGTTTGGTCGAGCGTTTAATGCTTTCATTTCCCTCTAAACTCTGATTAATAAAAGTTTGGGAACTTTCGTCCCACTTCAGATTCTCTGTCTCCGCGCTTGGCCATATTCGAAGGCAGTGACAGGTGACGCCATTTTGAAGCTACAGCCTGAGAATCGCCTTTCCGAGATAGCGGCCCCATCCGGATTTCCGCCCGCACCAGATAGTCTCCCGATACAGTGACACCATCTGAACTCCGAGTAATTGCAGGCCATTCATGATATGCTCACTACTGCGACCTCTAGCGACTCAAGTGAGGATGACAGCGATAAAACAATAAGACGGACAAATATGCCATATGAAGGGAATGAACTCACCCAGGACTGAAGGTGAAACTGTTGGTGGATTGGTGGATAACTGTTTGTCAGTTTGGAGGCCGGTAACTAGTGGCGTGCCTCAGAGATCTGTATTGGGTCCAATGTATTTTGTCATATACATTAATGATCTGAATGATGGGGTGGTAAATTGCATTAGTAAGTATGCAGATGATACCATGGTAGCAGGCGTTGTGGATAATGAAGTATGTTTTCAAAGCTTGCAGAGAGATTTAGGCCAGTTAGAAGAGTGGGCTGAACGATGGCAGATGGAGTTTAATGCTGATAAGTGTGAGGTGCTACATTTTGGTAGGAATAATCCAAATAGGACATACATCGTAAGCGGCAGGGCATTAAAGACTGCAGTAGAACAGAGTGATCTAGGAATAATGGTGCATAGTTCCCTGAAGGTGGAATCTCGTGTGGACAGGGTGATGGAGAAAACTGTTGGTATGCTGGCCTTTATAAATCCGAGCATTAAGTATAGGAGTTGGGATGTAATGTTAGGATTATACAAGGCATTGGTAACGCCAGTTTTGTAGTATTGTGCACAGTTCTGGTCACTGAATTATAGGAAAGATGTCAACAACATTGAAAGAGTACAGAGAGGATTGCCAGAATGTTACCTGGGTTTCACCACCTAAGTTACACGGAAAGGCTGAACAAGTTAGGTCTTTATTCTTTGGAGCGTAGAAGGTTGATGGGGGATCTGATAGAGGTATTTAAAAGTATGGGGGAATAGATAGAGTTGGAGTGGATAGGCTTTTTCCATTGAGAGTAGGGGAGATTCAAACAAGAGAACATGAGTTGAGAGTTAGGGAGCAAAAGTTTAAGGGTAACACGAGGGGGAATTTCTGTACTCAGAGAGTGGTCGCTGTGTGCAGCAAGCTTGCAGTAGAAGTGGTAGAGGCAGGCTCGGTATTGTCATTTAAAGTTAAAATTGGATAGGCATATGGACAAGAAAGGAATGGAGGGTTATGGGCTGAGTGCGGGTGGGTGGGACTAGGTGAGAGTAAACTTTCGGCACGGACTAGAAGGGTCCAGATGGCCTGTTTCAGTGCTGTAAGTGTTAAATGATTAGCACAGGAAGGGGTAAACGATAAATGCAGTTAAAAAGGCGAATGATTAAACGAAGTTCCGAGAGTGTACGTGGTGAACCCGAAGACTGAAACTATGGAAAGGAAGTTCAACTCTGTGTCGCGGACACACATAAAAGTTATTTGAGCGAAGTGTGTTCAATGTTGTAAGCAGGAAAACTGGCTCTGGATGCAGAATGGTGGGGTTAATTTCGCCCCCTTTTACCACTAGCCCAGCCCGCACCTCCCAATAATCCCACCCCGTGCCCCCGCCCGACCCCACCTTCTCCACTCCTCCTACCGACTCCGCTCTCTGCACTCCCAATGTCTCCACCGCTCTCCACTCTGACCCCGCCCCTATTTCCACATTACCATCGCTCTTCTCCTACCGTCCCAGCTCTCTCCCCCGCGAGCCCGGCCACTTCCTATAATGATCTGCGTCCCATTCACTGACTATACTCCGTACCCTTCCGATCCCGTTCACTGCTCCCACTGGCTGGTCAGAGCGTAAGATGTAGAAGCTAAGTTGCTCCCTCGCCCACTCTCCTTGCCTACCTCATCCAAGCGCCTCTCTGCTTCGACCCTCCGCTTTCATCCCGATCCCTCCTTATTCCATCTAAACATCTCTAAAATTCCCTACTGCATCTGTCTCAACCGGCATCCCCTGCAGTGAATCCGAGGCACCCACCACAGTCTGTGTTGACAAAATACACAAACTCTCACATCTCCTTTGAATTATTCCATTTTATCTTAAATTTCTGGCCCGTGCTATTGGACATTGAAATACTGGGAAATATATGTCCTCCGACCACTCTAGCTATGATGATCTAATAATCCTCTGTCAGATCAACCGACAGCCTCCAAGCTTGCCCAAACCCTCGTTATACCACATGCATGTGGATTCAAGGCTGTATCCTGATAAATTTCTTCTGCATCCTCCCCAAATTCGCGACATCCTTCTTGCATCTCCTCCTTCCGCAGCCGGGCTTGGGTCCGTCCATGACGGAACTGCATCAGATCAGCTGCTGAGCAGCGACGGCGCCTGCGCCCTGAGGTGAGAAGTCCAGTGTTCCGCCGTGTGCTGTCGCCCATCTCTGCAAAAACAACGGACTCCAGCGCCACCCACTGGCAGAACAGCGGTGGTGCGCTGCAGGTGAAGACCCGGGCGTTTTTGGCTGTTTCACCTGCCACTGCTGAGGAAAACAATTAGCGTACTGTTCTTAATTGTCAGAGAGTTGGAGTTTAACAACAGAGACGTTAAACTACACTTCTGCTTGGTGAGGCCACTCCTCGAGTACTGAGCACAGTTCCAGTCCCTCTTTTCGAAAAGAATATGAGGTAGTGACTGTTACAGTCACGGGTTCGGCGGCGGAGCGGGTTCGGCAAATTCGCTCGTGATATTGTACGTGAACCTCTCAGGGTCGGACAGCATGTGCTTGATTGGGGGAAGACAGCAACTGAGAAATCTCGTTTCTGTGTATCATCGAATTATTATTTCATTGTGATGGTATTTAACGCCATTCTTTCCGTTGTGGTGCTTGCCGAGGCTTGAACAAGGCACAGCAACGTTTCGCTGCCGGTTGCGTTCGGCCTTGCCCTAGAAATTGGACGTTCGACTCAACTGACGCTGAAGGCTAGCGGTATTCGTATGATATTTAGTTACTCCTCCAAGCCGCAATGATGGCATCGTTTTCCATTCGATAGTTTTAGTTAACCACCCAGTTTGGTCGAGCGTTTAATGCTTTCATTTCCCTCTAAACTCTGATGAATAAAAGTTTGGGAACTTTCGTCCCACTTCAGATTCTCTGTCTCCGCGCTTGGCCATATTCGAAGGAAGTGACAGGTGACGCCATTTTGAAGCTACAGCCTGAGAATCGCCTTTCCGAGATAGCGGCCCCATCCTGCTTTCCGCCCGCACCAGATAGTCTCCCGATACAGTGACACCATCTGAACTCCGAGGAATTGCAGGCCATTCATGATATGCGCACTACTGCGACCTCTAGCGACTCAAGTGAGGATGACAGCGATAAAACAATAAGACGGACAAATATGCCATATGAAGGGAATGAACTCACCCAGGACTGAAGGTGAAACTGTTGGTGGATTGGTGGATAACCGTTTGTCAGTTTGGAGGCCGGTAACTAGTGGCGTGCCTCAGAGATCTGTATTGGGTCCAATGTATTTTGTCATATACATTAATGATCTGAATGATGGGGTGGTAAATTGCATTAGTAAGTATGCAGATGATACCATGGTAGCAGGCGTTGTGGATAATGAAGTATGTTTTCAAAGCTTGCAGAGAGATTTAGGCCAGTTAGAAGAGTGGGCTGAACCATGGCAGATGGAGTTTAATGCTGATAAGTGTGAGGTGCTACATTTTGGTAGGAATAATCCAAATAGGACATACATCGTAAGCGGCAGGGCATTAAAGACTGCAGTAGAACAGAGTGATCTAGGAATAATGGTGCATAGTTCCCTGAAGGTGGAATCTCGTGTGGACAGGGTGATGGAGAAAACTGTTGCTATGCTGGCCTTTATAAATCCGAGCATTAAGTATAGGAGTTGGGATGTAATGTTAGGATTATACAAGGCATTGGTAACGCCAGTTTTGTAGTATTGTGCACAGTTCTGGTCACTGAATTATAGGAAAGATGTCAACAACATTGAAAGAGTACAGAGAGGATTGCCAGAATGTTACCTGGGTTTCAGCACCTAAGTTACACGGAAAGGCTGAACAAGTTAGGTCTTTATTCTTTGGAGCGTAGAAGGTTGATGGGGGATCTGATAGAGGTATTTAAAAGTATGGGGGAATAGATAGATTTGGAGTGGATAGGCTTTTTCCATTGAGAGTAGGGGAGATTCGATCAAGAGAACATGAGTTGAGAGTTAGGGAGCAAAAGTTTAAGGGTAACATGAGGGGGAATTTCTGTACTCAGAGAGTGGTCGCTGTGTGCAGCAAGCTTGCAGTAGAAGTGGTAGAGGCAGGTTCGGTATTGTCATTTAAAGTTAAAATTGGATAGGTATATGGACAAGAAAGGAATGGAGGGTTATGGGCTGAGTGCGGGTGGGTGGGACTAGGTGAGAGTAAACTTTCGGCACGGACTAGAAGGGTCCAGATGGCCTGTTTCAGTGCTGTAAGTGTTAAATGATTAGCAGCACAGGAAGGGGTAAACGATAAATGCAGTTAAAAAGGCGAATGATTAAACGAAGTTCCGAGATTGTACGTGGTGAACCCGAAGACTGAAACTATGGAAAGGAAGTTCAACTATGTGTCGCGGACACACAAAAAAGTTATTTGAGCGAAGCGTGTACAATGTTGTAAGCAGGAAAACTGGCTCTGGATGCAGAATGGTGGGGTTAATTTCGCCCCCTTTTACCACTAGCCCAACCCGCAACTCCCAATAATCCCACCCCGTGCTCCCGCCCGACCCCACCTTCTCCACTCCTCCTACCGACTCCGCTCTCTGCACTCCCAATGTCTCCACCGCTCTCCACTCTGACCCCGCCCCTATTTCCACATTCCTTTCGCTCTTCTCCTACCGTCCCAGCCCTCTCCCCCGCGAGCCCGGCCACTTCCTAGAATGATCTGCGTCCCATTCACTGACTATACTCCGTACCCTTCCGATCCCGTTCACTGCTCCCACTGGCTGGTCAGAGCGTAAGATGTAGAAGCTAAGTTGCTCCCTCGCCCACTCTCCTTGCCTACCTCATCCAAGCGCCCCTCTGCTTCGACCCTCCGCTTTCATCCCGATCCCTCCTTATTCCATCTAAACATCTTTAAAATTCCCTACTGCATCTGTCTCAACCGGCATCCCCTGCAGTGAATCCGAGGCACCCACCACAGTCTGTGTTGACAAAATACGCAAACTCTCACATCTCCTTTGAATTATTCCATTTTATCTTAAATTTCTGGCCCGGGCTATTGGACATTGAAACACTGGGAAAAATATGTCCTCCGACCACTCTAGCTATGATGATCTAATAATCCTCTGTCAGATCAACCGACAGCCTCCAAGCTTGCCCAAACTCTCGTTATACCACATGCATGTGGATTCAAGGCTGTATCCTGATAAATTTCTTCTGCATCCTCCCCAAAGTCGGGACATCCTTCTTGCATCGCCTCCTTCCGCAGCCGGTCTTGGGACCGCCCATGACGGAATTGTTTAAAATCAGCTCCTGAGCAGCGACGGTGCCTGGGCCCTCAGATGAGAAGTCCAGTGTTCCGCGGTGTGAGATCGCCCATCTCTGCAAAAACAACGGACTCAAGCGCCACCCACTGGCAGAACAGCGGCGGTGCGCTGCAGGTGAAGTCCTGGGCGTTTTTGACTGTTTCACCTGCCACTGCTGAGGAAAATAATTAGCGTACGGTTCTTAATTGTCAGAGAGTTGGAGTTTAACAACAGAGACGTTAAACTACACTTCTGCTTGGTGAGGCCACTCCTCGAGTACTGAGCACAGTTCCAGTCCCTCTTTTGGAAAAGAATATGAGGTAGTGACTGTTACGGATAAAGTCAGGATGTCATCTGTGAAGGGAAATCTCACCTGACACAAAAAGTGAACAGAAGTAAGAGGGATGTTTCTGGTCAAACAACGGTGACTCTGTGGGATGCTCTGCCACAGTCTGCGGTGGAGGGCAAGTCCGTGGGAATACTGGAGCGGGGGTTAATAGATGCGTGATGGCCCGGGGCATCACGGGATATGTTGAGAGGGCGGGTGTATGGAGGTGAATGGGATCCGGTATCAGCCGTGATGAAATGGCGGTGAGACTGGATGGCCTGAATGACTAACTCTACCCCTATGTCTTATCGTCTTTTCGTCTTACCACACTGTGCCCAGAGACGCGGAGAGGGGTAGGGAGCTCCAGCTAAGATGGGCTCAAAGAGAGAGTGAGATTCCGGAGGAGGGAGTGAGGAAGGCGGAGTGTGAGAGGAGGTGCAATGTGGGAGGAGGAGGAGAGGGAGATGGACGCGAAGAGGGAAGGAGCGAGGGAGAGTGAAGTTAAAAGGAGAGTAGAGGGAGGGTGAGGGGGGGGGAGGAAACATTAGGGTCTCTGACACGATTGCAAACGTTCTGAAAGATTCCGAACTCCGGGATCTCTTGTGGCGAGGTTGGGGAGAGAATGGCCAGAAATTGTCCTACCGTCCACCTCTACTGCTTAATTTCTCGTCTCCCTAGCGACCCTCCGATCGCCGTCTCACGCCCTCGGTCCCGCGCACCCTTTCTGTGTATCCCACCCGCCTGTCTCTGTGTCCGTCACTACCCTGTTCCAAGATGTAACCCGATAAATAACTAAATAGCCGTTTGTATGTCGCGATGAGAGGGTTAAGGACAGATTGCTGCCTCCCATTCAAGACACCGCCTCCTCCCACCGGCTCCTCCCAGTGACAGAGCCGCTAGCCCCCAGTGACCCTGCCACCACCTTCCACTGAACCCACCATACCCCCATGGTTTCCGCCCCGCTTCCCACTGGCTGGCGTCCCCTATTCTCAGTGACCCTGACCCTGCCTCACACTGATCCCGTCCCCGACAACTTACTGACCTCGCCCTTCGTTCCATTCACCGCCCCACCTCCCGCTTACCCAGTCACTTCCTTGCACTGACTACGCCCCTCCCATACTGACTCCGTCCTCTTTTCCCGCTGGCTCCGCCCACTCATCTCAATGGCCCCGCCCCTCCTCCCACTGAACATGCTCCCTTCTCCGCTGCGCATCGACCCTCCTCCCATCGATGCCACCACCTCCCTTCACTAACCCTGCCCCTAGTAGATCACCGAATCTACTATCCCCTCCTGTGACATATCGCTGGGAGCAGGCCTGGCATCTTCTCAGCTGTCCCCGCGCAGGGCTGTATTTGCGGATGTATACGCTCCAAGTACCGATGATTCCTTGTTCGTTGAACGTCTTTTCTCGTTTCTGCCTGATTTGAATCGGTATTCCTTAGTGATCGGTGGAGATTTTAATTTTTGGCTTGACCCTATATTAGACCGCTCTTCAAGTAAAACCCCTGTCAGTAATAAATCACTTACTTTTTAAATATTTTTATCTCAATGTGGTATTCTTGACGTGCGGCCGGTTTCCTGCTAAAAAAAGTCCCCAGTTATTGCATCTGCGAAAATTTAAATTATTTTTTTTTGAATACTTTGGAAGTCCGTAAGCCAGAACGAAATCACCAAAGAGGTGTTCTGAAACCCGAAGCTTCCGATCGCAAACAGTGACGCGAGAATGTGTCTGCCAGATGGATAACTTTCAGCCAAAGGAATCAAATCAAGCTGAGAAACAGTTTAAGTATGTCTTCGGCATGGCTGATAGGAATTCAATCCTACCTGCTGGAAGGAGCACCTGTTAGTCTGGACAGAGTTTGGGTAAGCGCCGAAGACAGGAGGGTAAATAATGACTGACCAACTTCAATACGTTCAATGACTTGTTCAACCTCCGTCGTGTAACTGTGCTGCAAATTCGCTGCTCTCGCGATAATTCACAGTAAAATAACGATCTGGTTATTTTGTCAACCAGCTTTTTAATTCTCTGTTCTATCAGACCATTTCAAAGAACGTTGTTAACAAGCGAAAGGACTGACTGTCAGCTAGTCTATGATAAATACGCCTCAGCGACGTGTGTTATTTTATTTCGAGAGCAGCTTCAGGTTTGCCTCCACTTCAGAGATTCAGTGCGCGCGTGTTGTGGTCCCCGGGCAAACAGATTGTCCGGCACAAGATCATTGCTCACACTGGCCATGACAGTTTAGAGGGGTCATCGATCAGGCTCGACCCGACTCGCTGGGAGCGTGTTCCCCGCACCCACCGGTCTCTGCGTGACACAAAAAAACAAACAAAATCTACCCCTGGCAACACTCCAGCCCCTCAGTTCCCTCCAGTCCCGGTAATCAAAGGTCACGTCTTACCCTCCTTCCCCCAAAGTGAAAAGCGCTGGCTCACTCAAACGCTCCTCATACACAGAACTGCCGCTCCCTGGATTTACGTGCAATGTGTGTTTGCTCTCCCCTTCCTCTCAGCTTGAACTAGTCTGGCCATTCTCCTCGGACCTCTCCCATTGAAAACGTGTCCCCCCCCCCCGCACAGAACTGCCGCTCCCTGGATTTACGTGCAATGTGTGTTTGCTCTCGCCTTCCTCTCAGCTTGAACTAGTCTGGCCATTCTCCTCGGACCTCTCCCATTGAAAAGGTGTTTCTCCCCACAGAACTGCCGCTCCCTGGATTTACGTGCAATGTGTGTTTACTCTCGCCTTCCTCTCAGCTTGAACTAGTCTGGCCATTCTCCTCGGACCTCTCCCATTGAAAAGGTGTTCCCCCCCCCCACAGAACTGCCGCTCCCTGGATTTACGTGCAATGTGTGTTTACTCTCGCCTTCCTCTCAGCTTGAACAAGTCTGGCCATTCTCCTCGGACCTCTCCCATTGAAAAGGTGTCTCCCCCCTCCCCACAGAACTGCCGCTCCCTGGATTTACGTGCAATGTGTGTTTACTCTCCCCTTCCTCTCAGCTTGAACTGCTCTGGCCATTCTCCTCGGACCTCTCCCATTGAAAAGGTGTTTCTCCCCACAGAACTGCCGCTCCCTGGATTTACGTGCAATGTGTGTTTACTCTCCCCTTCCTCTCAGCTTGAACTAGTCTGGCCATTCTCCTCGGACCTCTCCCATTGAAAAGGTGTTTCTCCCCACAGAACTGCCGCTCCCTGGATTTACGTGCAATGTGTGTTTACTCTCGCCTTCCTCTCAGTTTGAAGAATGAATTGGGAGAAATTGTTATGGGAAACAGGGAAATGGCAACAGAATTTAATGCATACTTTAGATCTGTCTTCACCAGGGAGGACACAAGCAATCTCCCAGATGTATGGATGGGCCAGGGTCATAAGATATCAGAGGAATAGAGACAGATTGACATTAGGAAAGAAACTGTGATGAGTAGACTGGTAGGACTGAAGGCTAATAAATCCCCGGGTCCAGATGGTCTGCATCCGAGGGTTCTAAAAGAGGTGGCTCCGGAAATTGCATATGCATTGGCAATCATTTTCCAATGTTCCTTAGATTCAGGATCAGTTCCTGAAGATTGGAGAGTGGCTAATGTTGTCGCACTTTTCAGGAAGGGAGGGAAGGAGAAAACGGAGAACTATCGCGCTGTTCGCCTAACGTCAGTCGTGGGGAAGATGCTTGAGTCCATTATTAAGGACGAAATAGTGGCACATCTAGATGGCAGAAATAGGATTAGGCCGAGCCAGCATGTAGTTACCAAGGGCAAATCATGCTTGACTAATCTGTTGGAGTTTTTCGAGGGTGTAAAAAGGATGTTAGACGAGGGTAAGCCAGTAGATGTTGTGTACCTAGATTTTCAGAAGGCATTCGATAAGGTGCCACATAGGAGATTGGTGTGTAAAATCAGAGCTCATGGCATTGGGGGCAGTGTTTCAACATGGATAGAAAACAGGTTGGCAGATAGAAAGCAAAGGGTAGCAATGAATGGGTGTTTCTCAGACTGGCTGGAGGTGACTAGTGGGGTACCACAGGGCTCTGTATTGGGACCACAGCTCTTTACGATTTATGTCAATGATTTAGATGATGGCATTGAAAACTATATCAGCAAGTTTGCTGACGATACTAAACTGGGTGGCAGTGTGACATGCGAAGAGGACGTTAGGAGAATACAGGGAGACTTGGATAGGCTGAGTGAGTGGGCAGATACTTGGCAGATGTCATTCAATGTGAATAAATGTGAAGTTATCCACTTTGGAAGCAGGAACAAGAGGGCAGAGTATTGTCTGAACGGTGTCGAGTTAGGCAAGGGAGAAATGCAAAGAGACCTAGGAGTCCCAGTTCACCAGTCAATGAAGGTGAATGAGCAAGTGCAACAGGCAGTGAAGAGGGCAAATGGAATGTTGGCCTTTGTTACAAGGGGAATTGAATACAGGAGCAAGGATGTTCTTTTGCATTTGTACAGGGCTCTGGTGAGACCACACCTGGAATATTGTGTACAGTTTTGGTCTCCATGTTTAAGGAAGGACATTCTGGCAATTGAGGAAGTGCAGCGTAGATTCACTAGGTTGATTCCTGGGATGGCAGGGCTGTCTTACGCAGAGAGATTGGAAAGATTGGGCTTGTACACGCTGGAATTGAGGAGATTGAGAGGGGATCTGATTGAAACGTTTAAGATAATTAAAGGATTTGATAGGATTGAGGCAGAAAATATGTTCCAGATGTTGGGAGAGTCCAGTACCAGAGGGCATGGATTGAGAGTAAGAGGTCAGTTATTTGAATCAGAGTTGAGGAAGAGCTTCTTCTCCCAGAGAGTTGTGGAGGTGTGGAATGCACTGCCTCGGAAGACGGTAGAGGCCAATTCTCTGGATGCTTTCAAGAAGGAGCTGGATAGATATCTGATGGATAGGGGAATCAAGGGATATGGGGACAAGGCAGGGACTGGGTATTGATAGTGCATGATCAGCCATGATCTCAGAATGGCGGTGCAGACTCGAGGGGCCGAATGTTCTACTTCTGCACCTATTGTCTATTGTCTATTGTCATTTGAACTAGTCTGGCCATTCTCCTCGGACCTCTCCCATTGAAAAGGTGTTTCTCCCCACAGAACTGCCGCTCCCTGGATTTACGTGCAATGTGTGTTTACTCTCCCCTTCCTCTCAGCTTGAACTAGTCTGGCCATTCTCCTCGGACCTCTCCCATTGAAAAGGTGTATCTCCCCACAGAACTGCCGCTCCCTGGATTTACGTGCAATGTGTGTTTACTCTCGCCTTCCTCACAGTTTGAAGAATGAATTGGGAGAAATTGTTATGGGAAACAGGGAAATGGCAACAGAATTTAATGCATACTTTAGATCTGTCTTCACCAGGGAGGACACAAGCAATCTCCCAGATGTATGGATGGGCCAGGGTCATAAGATATCAGAGGAATAGAGACAGATTGACTTTAGGAAAGAGACTGTGATGAGTAGACTGGTAGGACTGAAGGCTAATAAATCCCCGGGTCCAGATGGTCTGCATCCGAGGGTTCTAAAAGAGGTGGCTCCGGAAATTGCAGATGCATTGGTAATCATTTTCCAATGTTCCTTAGATTCAGGATCAGTTCCTGAAGATTGGAGAGTGGCTAATGTTGTCGCACTTTTCAGGAAGGGAGGGAAGGAGAAAACGGAGAACTATCGCGCTGTTCGCCTAACGTCAGTCGTGGGGAAGATGCTTGAGTCCATTATTAAGGACGAAATAGTGGCACATCTAGATGGCAGAAATAGGATTAGGCCGAGCCAGCATGTAGTTACCAAGGGCAAATCGTGCTTGACTAATCTGTTGGAGTTTTTCGAGGGTGTAAAAAGGATGTTAGACGAGGGTAAGCCAGTAGATGTTGTGTACCTAGATTTTCAGAAGGCATTCGATAAGGTGCCACATAGGAGATTGGTGTGTAAAATCAGAGCTCATGGCATTGGGGGCAGGGTTTCAACATGGATAGAAAACAGGTTGGCAGATAGAAAGCAAAGGGTAGCAATGAATGGGTGTTTCTCAGACTGGCTGGAGGTGACTAGTGGGGTACCACTGGGCTCTGTATTGGGACCACAGCTCTTTACGATTTATGTCAATGATTTAGATGAGGGCATTGAAAACTATATCAGCAAGTTTGCTGACGATACTAAACTGGGTGGCAGTGTGACATGCGAAGAGGACGTTAGGAGAATACAGGGAGACTTGGATAGGCTGAGTGAGTGGGCAGATACTTGGCAGATGTCATTCAATGTGAATAAATGTGAAGTTATCCACTTTGGAAGCAGGAACAAGAGGGCAGAGTATTGTCTGAACAGTGTCGAGTTAGGCAAGGGAGAAATGCAAAGAGACCTAGGAGTCCTAGTTCACCAGTCAATGAAGGTGAATGAGCAAGTGCAACAGGCAGTGAAGAGGGCAAATGGAATGTTGGCCTTTGTTACAAGGGGAATTGAATACAGGAGCAAGGATGTTCTTTTGCATTTGTACAGGGCCCTGGTGAGACCACAACTGGAATATTGTGTACAGTTTTGGTCTCCAGGTTTAAGGAAGGACATTCTGGCAATTGTGGAAGTGCAGCGTAGATGCACTAGGTTGATTCCTGGGATGGCAGGGCTGTCTTACGCAGAGAGATTGGAGAGATTGGGCTTGTACACGCTGGAATTGAGGAGATTGAGAGGGGATCTGATTGAAACGTTTAAGATAATTAAAGGATTTGATAGGATTGAGGCAGAAAATATGTTCCAGATGTTGGGAGAGTCCAGTACCAGAGGGCATGGATTGAGAATAAGAGGTCAGTTATTTGAAACAGAATTGAGGAAGAGCTTCTTCTCCCAGAGAGTTGTGGAGGTGTGGAATGCACTGCCTCGGAAGACGGTGGAGGCCAATTCTCTGGATGCATTCAAGAAGGAGCTGGATAGATATCTGTTGGATAGGGGATTCAAGGGATATGGGGACAAGGCAGGGACTGGGTATTGATAGTGCATGATCAGCCATGATCTCAGAATGGCGGTGCAGACTCGAGGGGCCGAATGTTCTACTTCTGCACCTATTGTCTATTGTCTATTGTCATTTGAACTAGTCTGGCCATTCTCCTCGGACCTCTCCCATTGAAAAGGTGTTTCTCCCCACAGAACTGCCGCTCCCTGGATTTACGTGCAATGTGTGTTTACTCTCCCCTTCCTCTCAGCTGGAACTAGTCTGGCCATTCACATCGGACCTCTCCCATTGAAAAGGTGTTCCCCCCGCCACAGAACTGCCGCTCCCTGGATTTACGTGCAATGTGTGTTTACTCTCCCCTTCCTCTCAGCTGGAACTAGTCTGGCCATTCTCCTCGGACCTCTCCCATTGAAAAGGTGTTTCTCCCCCCACAGAACTGCCTCTCCCTGGATTTACGTGCAATGTGTGTTTACTCTCCCCTTCCTCTCAGCTTGAACTAGTCTGGCCATTCTCCTCGGACCTCTCCCATTGAAAAGGTGTTTCTCCCCACAGAACTGCCGCTCCCTGGATTTACGTGCAATGTGTGTTTACTCTCGCCTTCCTCTCAGCTTGAACTAGTCTGGCCATTCTCCTCGGACCTCCTGGGAAACAACATCCACTCTATCTGTGTCCTCTCGTCCTAGACTCCCCCACCATGGCAACAGCATCTACTCTATCTGTGTCCTCTCGTCCTAGACTCCTACACCATGGGAAACAACATCCACTCTATCTGTGTCCTCTCGTCCTAGACTCCCCCACCATGGGAAACAACATCCACTCTATCTGTGTCCTCTCGTCCTTGACTCCCCCACTACAGGAAACATCCTCTCCACATCCACCCTATCTGTGTCCTCTGGTCCTAGACTCCCCCAATACAGGAAACATCCTCTCCACATCCACCCTATCTGTGTCCTCTGGTCCTAGACTCCCCCACCATGGGAAACAACTTCGTCACATCCACTCTGTCGGTGCCTTTCCACATTCGAAATGATTCTATGAGGTTCTCCCCCCCCCCCCGTCATTCTTCTAAACTCCAAGGAGTACAGTCCGAGAGCGGTCAAACTTTCCTCATATGTTAACCCTCTCATTCCCGGAATCATTCCAGTGAATCTTCTCTGAACCCTCTCCAACGTCAGCGCATCCTTTCTTAAATAAGGAGCCCAAAACTCCACACTGTATTCCAAGTGAGGTCCGCCCGTTTATTCCTTCTACCAAAGTGCATGACCGGACACTTTCCGACATTGTTATTCGAAAGGGAGGAAGGGGCTTCAGAAGGGACGGACCAGGAGGCGAAGCAGAGAAATGATCAGCCGATCAGATCTTGGCTCGGCAGGTGGAGACCTCCGCCAAACCCGTCACCATTAAACCCTTCCGCACTTCCCCAGGCATCCCACGAATCCCCTCCGCACATGCAACATCCGCCCTCCCCGTGGGATGATCACCAGCCCCAGAAAGAGGCAAAACACAGATCAATTGAATCAATGAAATTTTATTGGAGCGAAGCGTCTGCAGTCGAGCAGCCTCCGCGCTCGGGGCTCCAGCGAGCTGAAAGAAAGCGGGTGGGGGCGAGGTATCGGGACCACTGGGACCCCATTGACCTTTGGGTGAGGGTGATCAGGGAGAGGGGAGTGGATGCTTGGAGGGGCCACTGATGTGTAATCTACCCCTCAGCCCTCCGATGGGGGGTCGGTCGGGGAGTGGGCTTTCGGCCGGAGCACAGGAAGATCCAAGTGAGCTGATATTGAACCACCTGGCGGGAGTGGGGTCCTGGTATTCCCCGGTGTTACAGGCCGACAGCACGGTCGAGTGGTGTGGCCGGGATGTGGGAGAAGGGGGCGGTGGTGGAGGGGTTGCCGCTGGTGGGCGATTCGTGGCGGTTAGAAGCAGAGCGAGGTCGGTGCGAGTGCGATGTCCTCACTCCCTCCAGACGAGGGGAACCAGGTGATCGTTCCTCATGTTGTTTTCCGCCTGCGCGACCAGAAACGGACCACCACAAGGCGAGTCGTAGATTTCAACGTGGAGATAATTGTGGGTGAATCCAGTATCGACCTGTTCAGGGGAAAGGGGAGGAAAGGTGATGAGAGATGGTGGTACTGTCGCCCATCCACACCACCCTCCCCCACGTCCTCCACCCTCCCTCGTCCCCACAGTCACCCATTCCGCCAGGACACCTCGCTCCATCTTTGTCAACCCCTTCCTCCCGTATACATTTCGGCACCTTCGTTAACTCCTCGTTTCCTATTTCTCCGTAGCGTGTCCGTCGCAACCTCCCTCCCCTACACGCATCCCCGTCTCCATTGCTCCAAACTCACCGACGCCCTCACACTGCGACAACCACTCCGTTCGGGATACGGTTCCCGATCTCCGTCAACTCGTCCCCTCATTACACACGATACACGTTCGTCACTCACTCCCATGTACCCGTCTCCCTCTACGTCAGCCCCTCTTTCCCCTGTACCGCTCCACATTTTCATCAAGCCCTCCCTCCTCTACACACGTTGGCGTGTGCGTCACTCACTCCCATGCACCCCTCCAAATCTACGTCACCCCGCACCCCGATACCATTTCCCGTCTTCGTTCACCCCTCCCGTACACCCCATCGCAACTTGGTCTCAATCCCACCCCCCCCCCCGAATAGCCCTTCTCGAATCCGAGATTTCTTCCTCCCCCTACTCACCACCCTGTCTTCGTCACTCTTTCCCCCTCTACGCATCTCCACGCCTCCATCGCGCGCGTCCTACCCCTACAACACTCCCCGTCTCCGTCAGTTCCTCCTCCCTCGACACTCTCCCAAGAGTGTGACGCTCCGCTCCGGAGACATTACCTTGACCAGATACATGGTGCCAATCACCTCCGACACACGATACTCTATCGGCTCAAAGCTAGTCGCTTTCTGACTGCAATTCTTCTCCACTGCAGGCCTCACCTGGAAAGGGCAGAAAATCTCTCAGAGCCTCCGAAAAGGATTGCTAAACCACCGGAGTGGGACAAGGCAGAAGCCCCGTACTATCTGACCGTCTCCGCCTAACTCCTCCAATATACTTTGTCCAATACATCTCTCCTCTCCACTCCACCCCCTCTGTCCTGCGCTCTCTTGTCCTTTCTCACCCTCGCTTTCCAGAGCTTTCGTTCCCCATCTCCCTTTTCTCCCCTCCTCTCCCCATCTGTCGCCTCTCCTCTCTACCCTCACTCTTTCAACTCTACCTCAAGACTCATTTTGTTCTTCACACCATGACCTCTCTCTCTCTCTCTCTCTCTCTCTCTCTCTCTCTCTCTCTCTCTCCTTCATCAGTACCATCTTTCTCGCCCCTTTTCTCTCGTCATTCTCCTCCCTTCTTTCTGTCGCGCTGTCCTCCCCTCCCTCCTGCTGTCTCCCCCGGACTCTCTCACTGTCTCCCTGCATCTCATGTCGCCGCACTCTCTCCCGTCGCTCTCACTCCCTCTCTACCCCTCCTCTGTCCACCACATCGCCCTCGCCGCCATCCTTCCTTCCCTCCATACTGTCTCCATACCTCCATTCTCTTTCTCTCGCACTTTTCTCTCTTCTCTCCTCCCTTCCAGCCGTAGTCGCTCACTTCCTCCTCACTCACCGCTTCTCCCCTCTCCCCGAGTCCTGTCCCCACTCCATTATTTCTGTCAAGCTCTTTCACCCTTCGTACCCACCGTTTATCTCGCCCCGTCACCCACCTGTGTCTCTCCCCTATCACTCCCACTTCCCCACTCTTTCTCTCTCTCTCTCTCTCTCTCTCTCTCTCCCTCTCTCTCTCTCTCTCCCTCTCTCACTCTCTCTCTCTCTCTCTCTCTCTCTCTCTCTCCCTCTCTCTCTCACTCTCTCTCTCTCTCTCTCTCTCTCTCCCTCTATCTCTCTCCATGCCCCTGGCCAGCCCACCAGTCTTTCCCTTGTCTCTCCCGTGACTCTCTCTGGCCCTATCCTCTCCCAGCTCCCTCAACCTCCTCTATCCCCATCCGCCAGACCCTTTGCCCATCACCCCCGTCTCTTCCGCGCACCCCCACTCCTCAATAACAGCGAGTGCAGGAGGTCTGACAAATCACCTTTGTGAGGATATCCTTCACTTTATCATCAGCCTTCAGCACTGTGCTTGACATCTTCAGCTGCTCTGTGTCTTTCTGCAACCCTTCCGTCAGCGGCTCTCTCTCTCTCTCCTTCTCTGTCTGTCTTCCAATGCTCCCGTCTCTGCTTTTATAGACCCTCCCCTTCCTGCCTCCCCACGCCTCATGCCTTCCCTCCACGCCTCTGCACGATCTGTCCCTCCCCATCCTCTTAGCCAATCCCCTTCGCCCTTCCTATCCCGTTTTCCCCCTGCACTAACCAACCCAGTCTCATAGGTATAATTCTAACTTCCGCCTCACTCTCTCTGCCACTCTTTCCTCTCGGTTATGTCGCCCTTTTCGGAGTAAGGTAGATGGACTTGTCACGCCATTCCAGTTTGGCAGGTATGATGTCGTAGGCATCACGGAATCACAGCTGAAAGGAAATTATATCTGGGAGATTTATGCCCAAGGGTGCACATTGCATCGGAAGGACGGGCGGGAAGGCAGAGTGGGCGGCGTCCTTCTGTCGGTAAAACATGAAATGAAATACTCAACTCCCATTGTTATGAAGGCCAGCATGACATTAGCTTTCTTCACTGCCTGCTGTACCTGCATGCTTACTTTCCGTGACTGATGAACAAGAACAGCTAGATTTCGATGTACTTCTCCTTTTCCTAACTTGACACCAATCAGATAGTAATCTGCCTTCCTGTTCTTGCCACCAAAGTAGGTAACCTCACATTTATCCACATTAAACTGCATCTGCCATGCATTTGCCCACTCACCCAACCTGTCCAAGTCACCCTGCATTCTGCTAACATCCTCCACATAGTTCACACTGCCAGCCAGCTTTGCCATCTGCAGATTTGTTGACGTTACTTTTATTCCCTTCATCTAAATCATCCATGTATATTGTAAATATCTGCGGCCCCAGCACCGAGCCTTGCGGTACCCCACGAGTCACTGCCTGCCATTCTGAAAAGGACCCGTTAATCGCTAGTCTTTCTTTCCCGTCTGCCAACCAATTTTCTATCCATGTAAGTACCCTACCCCCAATACCATGTGCTCTAACTTTGCCCACTAATGCATGTGACAGGGCCCAGTTCAGGCTGAAATCCTCAACGGCATCGCTGAGCACAGTGATCCTGGGATCCAAGTTCATAGCGCCTCGGATGAGTCTACACGGGTCGATAAGCTGAGTAAGAGGGCGTATGGGATGCTTGCTCTTAATCGTCGAGGCACTGAGTTCAAATGTCGAGGATATGTTGCAACTTTATAAAACTCTGGTTAGGCCAGATTTGAGAGTTGCTTAAAGCTCTGGAGGACTCACAAAAGGGAGACTCTAGGACCAATGGACGCAGATAGAGTGGATGTGGAGAGGATGTTTCCTATCATGGGGGAGTCCAGGACCAGAGGACACAGATAGAGTGGATGTGGAGAGGATGTTTCCTGTAGTGGGGGAGTCTAGGACCAGAGAACACAGATAGAGTGGATGTGGAGAGGATGTTTCCTATAGTGGGGAAGTCTAGGCCCAGTAGACGCAGATGGAGTGCATGTGGAGAGGATGTTTCCTATAGTGGGGGAGTCTAGGATCAGAGGACACAGAAAGAGTGGATGTGGAGAGGACGCTTCCTATGGTGGGGGAGTCTAGGACACGCGGACACGGATACAGTGGATGTGTAGAGGGTGTTTCCTATAGTTGGGGAGTCTAGGAACAGAGGGCACAAATAGACAGGATGTGGAGAGGATGTTTCCTATAGTGGGGGAGTCTAGGACCATAGCACACAGAGAGAGTGGATGTGGAGAGGATGTTTCCTATAGTGGGGCAGTCTAGGACCAGAGGACACAGAGAGAGGGGAAGTGGAGAGGATAATTCCTATAGTGGGGGAGTCTAGGCCCAGTAGACGCAGATGGAGTGGATGTGGAGAGGATGTTTCCTATAGTGCGGGAGTCTAGGATCAGAGGACACAGAAAGAGTGGATGTGGAGAGGATGTTTCCTATGGTGGGGGAGTCTAGGACCCGCGGACACGGATACAGTGGATGTGGAGAGGATGTTTCCTGTAGTTGGGGAGTCTAGGAACAGAGGACACAAATAGACAGGATGTGGGGAGGATGTTTCCTAGAGTGGGGGGGTTAAGGACATGAGCACATAGATAGAGTGGAAGTGGAGAGGATGTTTCCTATAGTGGGGCAGTCTAGGACCAGAGGACACAGAGAGAGGGGAAGTGGAGAGGATGTGTTCTATAGTGGGGGAGTCTGGGACTAATGAACGATGATAGAGTGGATGTGGAGAGGAATTTTCCTATCACGGGGGAGTCTAGGCCAGTAAACGCAGAAAACGTGGATGTGGAGAGGATGTTCCCTATAGTGGGGGAGTCTAGGCCCAGTGCATGCAGATAGAGTGGATGTGGAGAGGATGTTTCCTATAGTGGGGGAGTCTAGGACCATAGGACACAGAAAGTGTGGATGTGGAGAGGATATTTACTATAGTTGGGGGGTCTAGGACCAGAGGACACATATAGACTGGATGTGGAGAGGATGTTTCCTGTAGTGGGGGAGTCTAGGACCAGAGCACACAGATAGAGTGGATGGGGAGAGGATGTTTCCTATATTAGGGGAGTCTAGGCCCAGCAGACGCAGATAGAGTGGATCTGATGTTTCCTATAGAGGGGGGTTCCAGGCCCAGGGGACACAGATAGGGTGGATGTAGAGAGGATGTTTCCTATAGTGGGGGTGTCTAGGACCAGAGGACACAGATAGTGGATGTGGAGACGATGTTTCCTATAGTAGGGGAGTCAAGGACCAGAGGTCACAGATAGAGTGGATGTGGACAGGATGTTTACTGTAGTGGGGGAGTCTAGGAGCAGCGGACACAGAGAGAGTGGATGTGGAGAGGATGTTTCCTGTAGTGGTGGAGGATAGGTCTAGAGGACACAGATGGAGTGGATGTGGAGAAGATGCTTCCTACAGTGAGAGAGTCTAGGACCAGAGGACACAGAGAGAGTGGATGCGGAGAGGATGTCTCTTGTAGTGGGGGAGTCTAGGCCTAGAGGACACAGATACAGTGGATGTGGAGAGGATGTTTCCTGTATTGAGGGAGTCCAGGACCAGAGGACACAGATAGAGTGGATGTGGAGTGGACTTTTCCTATTGTGGGCGAGTGCAGGACCAGAGGACACAGAGAGAGTGGATGTGGAGAGGATGTTTACTGTAGTGGGGGTGTCTAGGAGCAGAGGACACAGAGAGAGTGGATGTGGAGAGGATGTTTCCTGTAATCGGGGGTCTAGGACCGGAGGTCACAGATAGAGTGGATGTGGAGAGGATGTTTACTGTAGTGGGGGTGTCTAGGAGCAGAGGACTCAGATAGAGTGGATGTGGAGAGGATGTTTCTTGTAGTGGGGGAGGATCGGACTAGAGGACACAGATAGAGTGGATGTGGAGAGGATGTTTCCTATAGTTGGGGAGTCTAGGAACAGAGGACACAAATAGACAGGATGTGGAGAGGATGTTTCCTATAGTGGGGGGGGGGGGTATTCAGGGACCTGAGCACACAGAGAGAGTGGAAGTGGAGAGGATGTTTCCAATAGAAGGGGTGTATAGTACAAATGGATGCAGATAGACTGGATGTGGAGAGGATGTTTCCTATAGTGGGGGAGTCTAGGACCAGAGCACACAGATAGAGTGGATGTGGAGAGGATGTTTCCTATAGTGGGGGAGTCTAGGCCCAGTAGACGCAGATAGAGTGGATCTGGAGAGGATTATTCCTATCGTGGGGGGGTGCAGGCCCAGAGGACACAGATAGAGTGGATGTGGAGAGAATTTTTCCTGTAATCGGGGTTCTAGGACCAGAGCACACAGATAGAGTGGATGTGGAGAGGATGTTTCCTGTAATCGGGGTTCTAGGACCAGAGCACACAGATAGAGTGGATGTGGAGAGGATGTTTCTTGTAGTGGGTGAGGATAGGACTAGAGGACACAGAAAGAGTGGATGTGGAAAGGATGTTTCCTGTAGTGCCGGAGTCTAGGACCTATTCTCAGAATGTAAGATATATATTTTTATATATATTTTGCAGAAGTGGGATATTGGAAGTTTTAACACAAATTTGTGATGCGACAGGTGAATGAAGTAAATTACACAAGTTGGAGAGGGAAATAGATAAATATCTGGTGACGGGACATGTGAAATGCTCAGCAATGGAACACGAACGGTGCATGGGTGGAGATGTCCACCAGGCACTGATGTCCTTTCGTTGGGTGGTAACGCATATCAGACCATAAGGCCATAATATATAGCAGCAGAAGTAGGCCGTTTAATCCATCGAGTCTGCTCTGCCATTCAATCGTTGGTTGACCCAATTCTTCCAGTCATCTCCACTCACCTGCCTTCTCCCCAGACCCCTTGATGCCCTGTACAATCAATAAACTATCTATCTGTGCTTTGAATACATCTAATGACTAGGCCTCCGCAGCCTCCCGTGGCAACGAATTCCACAGATTTACCAGAGCCTGTCTAAGGTAATTTCTCCGCACCTCTGTTCTAAATGGACGCCCTTCAATCCTGAAGTCGTGCCTTCTTGTCCTATAATCTCCTATCAGGGGAAATAACTTTGCCATTTGTGACTGGATGCAACAATCGACAACCCTGTCGACAACAATCAATTTCGGGTATAATGGAGCAGTTGGTAAAACCTTGCCTCTCTTCTGGTGATTTTATAATCACCAGGGACAGCTCGGGCTCCACCTGTTTCCATCTTTACACCTCATTTCCCAAAAGCTGCTAAAATTGATCAGCAATTCTGGAATCATTCCACAGATCAGGGACAGTCCGTGGACAGAATCAGCATTAAGCTTTCTCGTGGACGTTGTTTTCCACAAATATGAATAATTTTTCTCTGAAAGAGGCTTCCATTCAGTTACACGTGGCACTTTCTCCTGGAAAACTGAGATCCGAAAGGACAAACTGTTATCTCTGAGTAACCCGTTATGTCCATCATTGTTGAGATCGAGTAGGACTGGAATCGGGCATTTGATACCCTGAACAGTTTCTAGGAAAAACTAGGGAGTATCGAATGGATTTATATCATCCGGAGTATCCATGCAAGAAAATCACTTCCAGCAGGATTCGTAAGTGGCAACAATATTTTAATCCTATTCAACTCAGGCGTGGTTAGCATAGCGGCGTTCGGATTCATCTGACCACCCAAAGTCCAGGAAGGTTAATTGGTCTGTGATTAGGTCAGCGTTGGAACATAGAACATGGCGCAACGGGACAGTCCGTATAGCACAGAAATACAATTGTATCAGTCTGAAGGCCTGGTGGAAGAAGCTGTCCCGGAGCCTGTTGGTCCTGGCTTTTATGCTGCGGTGCCGTTTCCCGGATGGTAGCAGCTGGAACAGTTTGTGGTTGGGGCGACTCGGGCCCCCAGTGATCCTTCGGGCCCCTTTTGCAAACCTCTGCTTGTAGACGTCCGGAATAGTGGGATTCACATCTACAGATGCGCTGGGCTGTCCACACCACTCTCTGCAGAGTCCTGTGATTGAGGGAGGTACTGTTCCCGGACCAGGCAGTGATGAAGCCAGTCAGGATGCTCTCAATTGTGCCACAGTAAAACGGTTTTGGGGGCCCACACCAAACTTCTTCAACCGTCTGAGGTGAAAGAGGCACTGTCGTGTCTTTTTCACCGCACAGCCGGTGTGTACAGACCACGTGAGATCCTCGGTGATGTTTATGCAGAGGAACTTAAAGCTGCTCACCCTCTCAACCCCAGATCCGTTGATGTCAATAGGGGTTAGCCCGTCTCCATTCCTCCTGTCGTCCACAACCAGCTCCTCTGTGTTTTTGTGACATTGAGGGAGAGGCTGTTTTCTCGACACCACTGTGTCGGGGTGATGACTTCTTCTCTGTAGGCTGCCTCGTTATTATCTGAGATTCGGCCAGTCAGTGTAGAGTCGTCGGCAAATTTAATTGGCAGATCGGAGCTGTGGGTGGCGACACGGTCATGGGTATGCAAGGTAAAGGAGATGCGGCCAGACTAGAGTTTGATAAAGTCGAGACGTAACGTATGAACTTGATGCCTGGATTAATAAAGCCAAGCGTTCCGTGGGCCTTCTTAACTGTCCCGTCGACCTGCGGAGCCGCTTTCAGAGAGCGAGGAACTTGGGGCCTGGATTAATAAAGCCAAGCGTTCCGTGGTCCCTCTTAACTGTCCCGTCGACCTGCGGAGCCGCTTTCAGAGAGCGAGGAACTTGGGGCCTGGATTAATAAAGCCAAGTTCCTCCTTAACCTCTGTCCTAAAGGGGAGCCCCTCAATTGTGAGGCTGTGCCCTCTAGTTCTGGATACCCCTCTCCAATGCCCACCTTGAACCAGTCCTTTCAACGTTCTTCTAAATTCCGGTGAGTCCAGGTCCAAAGCTGCCAAACGCTCCTCGCATGTTAACCCCTTCGTTCCCGGAATCATCCTCGCAAACCTCCTCTGGTCTCTCTCCAACGACAACACATCCTTTCTGAGATTCAGGGCCCAGAACTGTTGACAATACTGCAAGTGCGGCTGACTAGTGTCTTATATAGGTTCAGTATTATCTGTCCGCTTTTATATTCTATTCCCTTTGAAATGACCCGTGGGGTACCGCAAGGCTCGGTGCTGGGACCGCAGCTATTTGCGATATACATTAATGATTTAGATGAAGGGGTTAAAAGTAACATTAGCAAATTTGCCGATGACACAAAGCTGGGTGGCAGTGTGAGGATGTTAGGAGAATGCAGGGTGACTTGGGCAGTTTGGGTGGGTGGGCAGCTGCAGTTTAGTATGGATAAATGTGAGGTTATCCACTTTGTTGGCAAGAACAGGAAGGCAGATTACTATCTAAATGGTGTCAAGTTAGGAAAAGGGGAAGTACAACGAAATCTATGTGTACTTGTTTATCAGTCACTGAAAGTAAGCATGCAGGTACAGCAGGCAGTGAAGAAAGCTAATGGCATGTTGGCCTTCATAACAAGGGGAGTTGAGTACAGAGGCAAAGAGGTCCTTCTCCAGTTGTTCAGGGCCCTGGTGAGACCCCTCCTGGAGTATTGTGTGCAGTTTTGGTCTCCAAATTTGAGGAAGGACATTCTTGCTATTGAGGGAGTGGAGCGTAGGTTCACGGGACTGTCATATGTTGAAAGATTGGAGAGACTGGGCTTGTATACACTGGAATTTAGAAGGATGAGAGGGGATCCGATTGAAGCATATAATATAATTAAGGGATTGGACATGCTCGAGGCAGGAAAAATGTTCCCGATGTTGGGGGAGTCCAGAACCAGAGGCCACAGTTTAAGAATAAGGGGTCGGCCATTTAGAACGGAGTTGAGGGAAAACTTTTTCACTCAGGGAGTGGTGGATATGTGGAATACTCTGCCTCAGAAGGCAGTGGAGGACAATTCTCTGAATGCTTTCAGGAAAGAGTTAGATGGAGCTCTTAAAGATAGCGGAGCCCAGGGAATGGGCTTTGGTGGAGATGAGATCCTGGGCTCGTAGACTCTGCTTGTCCGACCTCCCTCAGCCTGGAGCTGAGACGCTACTGTGTCAGTGTGAGGAGCTCCGACCCACTGTGGCAGTGCACAGGGTGTGGAGGGCAACAGAAACCTCAAATAAAACTCGAGTCCGACACAAGACAGGAAGATTCAGTGGTTTATTGATTTTTTATGAGAAATATCAATGAAACAATGTGTGAGCTGCTAACGTGCGGGAATAAATGATCTGCTCACAGTCACACACAATTAACTGACCGGCGATAAGGAGTGACCGGTTGAATAATCAGTCCTGTTTCTCACCGTCACTCTGCATCGGGGAACCGATGATTATAAAATCACACTTCAGGGCCGTGTCCGGGATCGCTGCAGATCCAGGGTCACTGCCGAGGGATTTGTCCATTTAACATCATTATATCGGCCAGGCTGCCAAATGCACCGTCCTCAGCAAAGGGGGCAAAAGAATTCTCTCCCGGGATCATCCCCACCCCCCCACCCCGGGACACCGGTGTCCCAGACTGAGCCCCGGACCCCCGGGCTCTTCCTATCTGGGTAATTCCCTGGGGAGTCACGTGGGGAGTGTCGTACACGCACTTCCGGCGGAAGCTGCCCCGCCGGTTCCGTTAAAACCGTTGGGAATCAGCCCTGGCGCGCGGCCGTTAAAGTTAAGGCGGGTAGTTAAAGGGGAGGGCGGGGAGTCGGCCAAATGTCCCCAAGCCGCGGGGGGGGGGGGGGGGGGAGATGTTCACACGGTCACTGTCAGTCCGGGTCTGACTCCCCGCAGAGATCTCAGTTCCTTACCCCCCGTCTCGCTGAACCGATTCTCCCGCAACCTGAAACAGATGGGAGAATAAAGATGAAATAAACAGATCACACAAGTGTCAGTAACAGTGGACCGGGGTTAATGTTTCAACAATACTCACAGACAAATATCACCAGAGAACCCGCGGATCCGCTGATATTTTATCACATTGAACATTAACACAAACACTCACTCGATCCACTCCAGCCTCGGGAGGGTCAGTATGAGGCGGCGGAGAGCGGGGACAGATCGGTCTGTCAGAGAGTTTGATGTCAGGCTCAGCTCCGTTAGTGATGGGTTTGTACTGAGAGCGGAGACGAGATCCTCGGCACCAGAATCTATGAGACCGACACGGAGCAGCCTGGAGATGAGAGAGAGTGAGGGTGAAGGACAGAGAGAGACAGGAGACGGTACAAATCCCCAGTGTTTATCAGTAACACAATTACTGATCACATTAATGTTCAGTGTCAGACACCCAGTGACTGTAAACACAATCTCCCACAGTCTGGTACTTACCCCAGTCTCTGTATTTTACACTCCGGGTTCCTCAAAGCCGCAGACACCAGTTTCACTCCTGAATCCCCCAGTTTATTATCACTCAGGTTCAGCTCGGTCAGTGATGGGTTTGTACTGAGAGCGGAGACGAGATCCTCGGCACCAGAATCTGTGAGACCGACACCCCTCAGCCTGGAGATGAGAGAGAGTGAGGGTGAAGGACACAGAGAGACAGGAGACGGTACAAATCCCCAGTGTTTATCAGTAACACAATTACTGATCACATTAAAGTTCAGTGTCAGACACCCAGTGACTGTAAACACAATCTCCCACAGTCTGGTACTTACCCCAGTTTCTGTATTTTACACTCCGGGTCCCTCAGAACCGCAGACACCAGTTTCACTCGTGAATCACCCAGTTTATTAAAACTCAGGTCCAGATCCGTCAGTGATGGGTTTGTACTGAGAGCGGAGACGAGATCCTCGGCACCAGAATCTGTGAGACCGACATCCCTCAGCCTGGAGATCAAAGAGAATAAGGGTGAAGGAAACAGAGAGACAGGAGACAGTACAAATCCCCAGTGTTTACCAGTAAAACAATTACTGATCACATTAATGTTCAGTGTCAGACACCCAGTGACTGTAAACACAATCTCCCACAGTCTGGTACTTACCCCAGTCTCTGTATTTTACACTCCGGGTTCCTCAGAGCCGCAGACACCAGTTTCACTCCGGAATCCCCCAGTTCATTATTACTCAGTCTAAACACAAACAGACAAATTGATGAACATTGTGATTAAAATCGTCCGTCTGAGGGCATTTCTCTCACTCGGATATTTCAGGAAACATTAAACCCTTTATTAATTCACTGATCGTAGTTCCCATCACTGTCAATGTCCCTCACTGCCCAGCTCCAATGAATTCACCGAATGCAGTAATTTCGTCTGTCGGTGTGACCCTGTAAATTCCACATATTCTCTCTCATTCCCTAATGGTTAGAAAAGTGTGTGAAGGGGAGAAAGTCAAACAGTGAGGAAGATTTGAGAATCAGGAAATGTCGATGGGAGATGGAGGAAGAGACATCACCTAAGGTAAAGGATGGAAAGACACAGAAGGAAGCGGATGTGGAAGAAAGATCCCAGTAGAGGAGGGGGATGGGGAGAGAGATCCCACAGGAGGAAGGGGGATGGGGTAGAGAGATCCCACAGGAGGAAGGGGGATGGGTCAGAGAGAACCCACAGGAGGAAGCGGGATGGGGGAGAGAGATCCCACAACAGGAATGGGGAGAGAGATCCCACAGGAGGAAGGGGGATGGGTCAGAGAGAACCCACAGGAGGAAGCGGGATGTGGGAGAGAGATCCCACAGGAAGAAGGGGGATAGGGGAGAGAGATCACACAGGAGGAAGAGGGATTGGGAAGAGAGATCCCACAGGAGGAAGGGGATGGTGGAGAGAGATCCCACAGGAGGAAGGGGGATGGCGATCCCACAGGAGGAAGGGGGATGGGGCAGAGAGATCCCACAGGAGGAACGGGAATGGGGGAGAGAGATCCCACAGGAGGAAGGGGGATTGGGAATAGAGATCCCATAGGAGGAAGGGGGATGGGGAAGAGAGATTCCACAGGAGGAAGGGGGATGGGGGAGAGAGATTCCATAGGAGGAAGGGGGAGTGGGAACAGAGAGCCCAGAGAATGAATGGGGTATGGGAAAGTGAGATCCCACAGGTGGATTGCTACCCGTGCCACGTGCTAGTGAGGCTAGAAATAATGCAGCTCAATACGTGGCTGAGGGGATGGTGCATGAGGGACGGGTTCATGTTTCTGGACAATTGGGCTTTCTTCCAGGGGAAGAAATTGCGCAGTTTGCACCTGAACTGGGGGGGGGGGGGGACTAACTTTCTTGCCGTTATGTTAGCAACTTCTCCTCCGTGGGTTTTAAACAAGGTTGCAGGGGGAGGGCGCAGAGTATTACAGCAGATAGTGATGTGGAGGGGGATAATGATCATGCGAGGACTGCCTGTATAGACAGATATCAATGGCTTGTACGTGATAGAAATGTTCTCAGGTGCATCTATTTCAATGAAAGAAGTATTGTGTGTAAGGCAGATGAGTTTAGGGCGTGGATTGGTACATGATGATTTCGACATTATTGCTATTAGTAAGATTTGGTTTGCAGGAGGGGCAGGACTGGCAGCTTCATGTTCCGAGGTTATGTTGTTTCAGACGTGATAGGGGGGGAGGGATGAAAGGGGGAGGAGTGGCATTACTAGTCAGGGGAATCTCACAGCTGTGTGCAGACGGGACAGCCCGGAGGGCTCGTCTACAGAGGCCGTATGGGTGGAGCTGAGGAACGGGAAAGATGTGACCACAGTAATAGGTATTATTATATACGATCCAATAGTCAGAGAAAGGAGCTTTAGAAGGGGCTGAGAAGAGCAAGAAGGGGGCATGAGAAGGCCTCAGTGAGTAGGGTAAAGGAAAACCCCGAGGCTTTCTTCAATTATGTGAGGAACAATAGGATGACAGGAATGATGGTAGGACCGATTAGAGATAAAAGTGGGAAGATGTGCCTGGAGGCTGTGGAAGTGAGCGAGGTTCTCAATGAATACTTCTCTTCGGTATTCACCACTGAGAGGGAACTTGATGACGGTGAGGACAATATGAGTGAGGTTGATGTTCTGGAGCATGTTGATATTAAGGGAGAGGAGGTGTTGGAGTTGTTAGGACGAATAAGTCCCCGGGGCCTGCCGGAATATTCCCCAGGCTGCTCCACGAAGCAAGGGAAGAGATTGCTGAACCTCTGGCTAGGATCTTTATGTTCTTGTTGTCCACGGGAATAGTACGGGAGGATAGGAGGGAGGAGAACGCTGTTCCCTGGTTCAAAAAAGATAGTAGGGATGGTCCAGGTAATTATAGATCAGTGAGCCATACATCTGTGGTGTGAAAGCTGTTGGAAAAGATTCTTAGAGATAGGATCTATGGGCATTTAGAGAATCATGGTCTGATCAGGGACAGTCAGCATGGCTTTGTGAAGGGCAGATCGTGCCTAACAAGCCAGATAGAGTTCTTTGAGGAGGTGACGAGGGATATAGATGAGGGTCGTGCAGTGGATGTGATCTTCAAGGATTTTAGTAAGGCATTTGACAAGGTTCCTCACGGTAGGCTTATTCAGTAAGTCAGAAGGCATTGGATCCAGGGAAGATTGGCAAGTTGGATTAAGAATTGGCTTGCCTGCAGAAGGCAGATGGTCATGGTGGACTTAGAACATTCAGATTGGAGGGTTGTGACTAGTGGTATCCCGTAATGATTTGTTCTGCGAGCTCTACTTTTTGTGATTTTTATTAACGACCTGGATGTGGGGGTAGAAGGGTGGGTTGGCAAGTTTGCAGACGACACAAAGGTTGGTGGTGTTGTAGACAGTGTAGAGGATTGTCGAAGATTGCAGAGAGAAATTGATAGGATGCAGAAGTGTACTGAGAAGTGGCAGATGGAGTTCAAACCGGAGAAGTGTGAGGTGGTACACTTTGGAAGGACAAACTCCAAAGCAGAGTACAAAGTAAATGGCAATTTAGTTGGTAGTGTGGAGGAGCAGAGGGATCAGGGGATACATTTCCACAGAGCCCTGAAAGTTCCCTCACAGGTAGATAGGGTAGTTAAGAAAGCTTATGGGGTGTTAGCTTTCATAAGTCAAGGGATAGAGTTTAAGAGACGCGATGTAATGATGCAGCTCTATAAAACTCTAGTTAGGCCACACTTGGAGTACTGTGTCCAGTTATAGGAAGGATGTGGAAGCATTGGAAAGGGTACAGAGGAGATTTTCCAGGATGCTGCCTGGTTTAGAGAATATTGATTATGATCAGAGATTAAGGGAGCTAGAGCTTTACTCTTTGGAGAGAAGGAGGATGAGAGGAGACATGATAGAGGTGTACAAGATAAGAGGAATAGACAGAGTGGACAGCCAGTGCCTCTTCCCCAGGGCACCACTGCTCAGTACAAGAGGACATGGCTTTAAGGTAAGGGGAGGTAAGTTCAAGGGGAATATTAGAGGAAGGTTTTTCACTCAGAGAGTGGTTGGTGCGTGGAATGCACTGCCTGAGTCAGTTGTGGAGGCAGATACACTAGTGAAGATTAAGAGACAACTAGACAGGCATATGGAGTAATTTAAAGTGGGGGTTTATATCGCAGGCAGAGTTTAAGGGTCGGCACAACATTGTGGGCCGAAGCGCCTGGAATGTGCTGTACTATTCTATGTTTTATGGAACATGTAGAGATTAAAGAGGAGTAGGTGCTTACTGCCTTACAGCAAATAAAGGTTAATAAATCCCCCAGGCCTGATATGATATTTTCTCGGACTAGTGTAGAAGTTGCAGGGGTCCAGGCAGAAATATTTAAAATGTCCTTTTCCACAAGTCCGGTGCCGGAGGATTGGAAGGTAGCTCATGTTGTTCCGTTGTTTGAAAATGGCTCCAAAAGTGCACCATGTAATTACAGGCCAGTGAGCCTGACATCGGTATTAGGTAAATTATTGGAAGGTGTTCTGAGAGATCGGATATACAAAGATTTGGACAACCAAGGGCTGATTAAGGATAGTCAGCATGGCTTTGTTCATGGCAGATCGTGTTTAATGAATCCTGTAGAGTTTTTCGAGGAGGTTACCAAGAATGCACATGAAGGAATGGCTGTGGATGTTGTCTACATGAACTTTAGTAAAGCTTTTGACAAGATCCCACATGGGAGGTTAGTTCAGAAGGTTCAGACAGTAGGTATCCATGGAAAGGTTGTAGATTGGATTCCAAATTGGCTGTGTGGGAGAAGACAGAGAGTGGTAGTGGATGATTGCTTCTGAGACTGGAGGCCTGTGACTAGTGGTGTGTCTCAGGGATCTGTGCTGGGACCATTGTTGTTTGTTGTCTATATCAATGATCTAGATGATAGTGTGATAAATTGGATCAGCATGTTTGCTGATGACATTAAGTTTTTAGGTGTTGTTGACAGCGAGGAAGGCTTTCAAAGCATGCAGAGGGATCTGGACCAACTGGCAAAATGGGCCAGAAAATGGCACATGGAATTTAATGCAGACATGTGTAGGACAAATCAAGGTAGGACATACACAGTAAATGGTAGGGCACTGAGGAGTGCGCAGGATGAAAGGGATCTGGGAGTTCAGATACATAATTCCCTGAAAGTGGCGTCACAGGGAAACAGGGTTGTAAAGAAGGCTTTTGGCATCCGGGCATTCATAAATCAAAGTTGAGTTTAGGAGGTGGAATATTATCGTGAGGTTGTATAAAACATTGGTGAGGCCAAATTTGGAATATAGTGTGTGGTTCTGATCACCTAACTATAGGACGGATATCAGTAAGACAGAAAGTGTGCAGTAAAGATCTGCGAGGATGTTGCCGGCTCTTCAGGAGTTGAGTTACAAGGAAAGATTGAACAGGTTAAGACTTTATTCCTTGGAGCGCAGAAGAATGAGGGGAGATTTGATAGAAGTTTACAGAATTACGAGGGGTATAGACAGGGTAGATATGAATGGGCTCTTTCCACACAGATTAGGAGAGATAAATTACAAAAGGACTTTGCTTCAGGGCGAAAGGTTTAGGGGGATCGTCCTCACTCAGAGATTTGTGAGTGTGTGGAACGAGCTGCAATCTGATGTGGAAAATGCGGACACACTCTTAAGTTTTAAGAATAAATCTGATAGATGCATGGATAGGAAAGGTCTGGAGTGTTGTGGGTGCAGATCAATGGGACTAGCGGAATAAAGTTTTGGCACAGAGCAGAAGGGCCGAATGGCTTGTTTTCTATGCTGTAGTGTTCTATGATTTTGCGATTCTCTGAAGGAATATGGGGAGGTCAGTTCCCACAGGAAGAAGGGGGATAGGGAAGAGAGATCCCACAGGAGGAAGGGGGATGGGGTAGAGAGATCTGACTGGAGGAAGGGGAATGGGGAGGAGAGATCCAACAGGAGGGAGGAGGATGGTGAAGTGAGATCCCACATGAGGAAGGGGGATGTGGTAGAGAGATCCCACAGGATGAAAAGGGAATGGGAAGGGATACCACTGAATGGAAGGGAATGGGGAAGAGAGATCCCACATGAAGGGGAATGGGGAAGAGAGATCCAACAGGAGGGAGGGGGATGGGGAAGTGAGATCCCACAGGAGGAAGGGGGTTTGCGAAGAGAGATCCCATAGGAGGATGGGGGATGGGGAAAAGAGATCTGACAGGAGGAAGTGGAGATGGGAAGGGATACCACTGGAGGGAAGGGAATGGGGAAGACAGAACCCACAGGAGGAAAGGGAATAGGGAAGAACGATCCCGCAAGAAGGGGTTTGGGGAAAAGACATTTCACTGGAGGATGAGGAAAGGGTAATAGAGAGCCCACAGGAGGAATGGGGATGGGGACGAGATCCCTAAGAATCGAAGGGGGATTGGGATGAGAGGTCCCACAGGAAGATTCCAAGGGTAAACGATAATCCTACAAGACGAGAGGAGGCAGAAAATGTTTGTACGTGTGTGTTGGGTCTGAACAGAGACCCAGAGGAGATGCGGTCTCTCTCTCTCTGTATCTGGTAGTGAGCAAAGTCACACTCTATCAAGGGCAAGTGGAGGACAATCTCGCAATGGTATTTCTTCCTTCTCACTGGGACAGTCTGCAGACGGTCTCTTGTCCCTCACCGGGAAGGGGATGTGAATCTCTGACCCACCTCCTGCAGTCAGTGTCGGCCTGGGTGTCAGTAACAGTGAGAAGGAACATTGTCAATGGACGTGTCACAGGCAGCAGGAAACACGGCCATTCCTGTGATTTACTACCATTAAACCAATGGTCGTTGTTCACTGATCTGATGAAGTCTCCAACATCCCTTCACAAGGAACCACAGAACCCTCCCGTCCTTGGGGAATTACTGACCGATCCCCTGGGCATTTGTCACAATTCTTCACAATCTGATTTATCACAGTTTAACCCAAACCTCTTTACATTGAAATGACACAATAGAACAGTTTCACTGTTCCGAGTGAGAGATAAATCAAGTTACCTCAACGCCTGGCACTTGTGCAGCCCGGGTCCCAGCCGCTGGATTCCTTCACACTGAATGTGGCAGCCCGTCAGGTCAAGGTGTTTTATTGTATCACAGAGTCCGATGACATGAGACAGGACCGCGCAGTCAATCGGGGTCAGTGTCATTCCACTGAATGAAAGTGTTTCCACAGATCCCAGTGTTTCCTGAGCCAGTCCACGATTCTGAGACTCAAACAGGTAGTGCAATGTGTTCAGGAGGCTCCTTTTACCAGCTTTACTCTCCATGTTTCCACTCTGGCGTTTAACTTCCTCCTTCACCCAGTCAATCACCTGGCAGGTTGTTTCATGAGGAAATGGACCCAGAAACTCCACCAGGCCCCGAGCTGTCATTGGGGAGGAGAGACCAGCAACGAAACGGAGAAATACCTCAAATCGCCCATCTGTCGTGTTCTGGGAATCAGTGAGGAATTTCAGGAAATCCCTGGGATCTGGATTCAGGAATTGTGCGACTGCAGCTACAAACTCTTGGATGGTGAGGTGTGGGAATGTGTACACCACGCTCTGGGCAGAATCCTCTCTCTCCAAAAGCTCCATCAGGAACCCGGACAGGAACTGGGAAGGCTGCAGACTGTAGTTGACCAAATCTCCATCTGTAAACACTATCTTCTTCTCGGACACTCCTCTGAAGGCCATCTGACCAACCCTGAGTAACACATCACGGGGTCTCTCAATCTCACGGCTGTGGTTTTTCAGGATGTTGTAAATATAGTAGGAGTACAGTTGGGTGATGGTCTTGGGAACTCGCTGTGGGTCCCTGACTCTTTGTGTGAAGAAGGGGCCCAGTGCCAGAGCGAGGATCCAGCAATAGGAGGGGTTGTAGGTCATGGTGTACAGGATCTCGTTCTCCTTCACGTGTTTGAAAACAGCTTCCGCCACCGTCTGATCTTCAAAATACCTCATGAAATATTCCTTCCGTTCCTCATCAACAAATCCCAAGATTTCAGCCCAGACAGCTATTTCCGCCTTTTCCAATAAATGTAACACAGTGGGGCGGGTGGTCACCAGCACTGAACACCCTGGGAGCAGCTTGCCCTGGATTAAACTGTACACAATGTCCGACACTTCACACTTCCACTCGGGATCTGGGCACTGGTGCTTGGGATCTGTATCTCTCCGACGGTCCGCAAAATCAATTTTGTGTTTGAATTCATCTAAACCATCGAATATAAACAGTAATCCCTTTGGGTTCTTCAAGACTTCTCTCAGGATATTCCTAAAGTAAGGATACTGATCCAGAATCAGTTCCCTCAGGTTTATTCTACAATTAATGGTGTTTAAATCTCGGAATTTGAAACTGAAGACAAACTGGAACTGTTGGTATATTTTCCCCATGGCCCAGTCATAAACAATCTTTTGTACCATCGTTGTTTTCCCGATCCCTGGGACACCGGCCACTGCTGCTGAACTCCCAGATTTGGATTTACTCCGGGAAAAGCTGCTATGGAATAACTGATCAGTACGGATTTTTTCCAGCTGTCTGCGGAGTTGTTCCTCTCTATAATCCTCATGGTCTCTGCCTCTTGCCAGCAGCTCATGTTCCACCAGTGTCCGATCTCGAACAGTAGAAATGACCGTGAGCTCAGCGTATCGGTCAGCCAGCTGGAAAACCTTCACCTTCTCCGTCATCAGGATCGTGTTCACTCTCAGTTTTTCAGTTTGTGCCCGCAGAGTCTCCTTGTGTTTCTGTTGGACATCTTCCATGGGAACAGAGAACATATTCAAAACGTTAAACGGCTCATCTGACAAAGAACTTTATAACGGTATTTCAGCATTCAGTGTTTGAGATTACATGAATCAATTCAATGCTTCCATGGATATTAGGACAGAAAGTAAAATTCTGTTCGCAGGCACAGAATTGACAGCAATGGATGTCCCTGAAAATGTCCAATCCTCACGTTCTGGTTGTAGTAATTTGTGAAGGTGAACATTCCCCTGATTGCACTTTCTCAGGAAGCTTAAACAAGCATCACTTCCCACTAACATCTTAACTACATTCTACAGAGGCGTGGTTGAGAGTGTGCTGACCTTTTGCATCACAGCCTGGTACTCCAGCTGCAGTGCTGCCGACAGAAAGCCTTGCAGGGGTGGCTAGGGGAGCGGAGAAGGTTATTGGGGTATCCCTACCTTCTTCCAAGACCTCTTTCAACGTCGATGCCTCCAGAAGACACGGTACATCATCAAAGACCCCTCACACCCTCTACATGAACTCTTTGTTCTTCTGCCATCAGGTAAACGTTGCAGGAGCATCAAAACTAAAACCACAAGGCTACTAAACAGTTTCCTGCCACAGGCAGTCAGACTGCTGAATAGCTGCTCTATCTGACTCTGCTTTGGACACTTATAACTTGCACCGGACACTTATAACTTGATTTAAAGCGACATGTGGCTGTTGTGTTTTATTATTTATTGTTGGGTTTATTATTTAGTGTTGCATTTGTTATGTTATAATTGCACTGCGGTTGGAATGACAATAAAGTTTAGAAATCTTGAATATCCTATTGCAATCCTGACTGCACCTCCATTTACAACAACATTTCACTATATTTAAGGCATTGTTTGCATCATTAACAGACGATGTTAATATTGATCTGGTGTGGAACTATGGAGAGCAGGACACTGCATTTTGGCCAATCTGCACACTGGGGAGTCAGAGGTGTCCACTGCTCTTGCAACAGAACAGGAGCAGTATACGCGGGAAATACTCAAGTCGGGCAGAGTCTTGGGGAGAATCACAGTGAAGTTGTGGATCGATAACCCATCGGAATGACAGAGATGAAAATGGGTAGTTTTCAATCGCAGTGATGGAGGATTGGTGGAAAGATGGAATCTGTGTTAATGGAAGAAGCCACAAGGGTCTGTCTCAGTGATGTACATCGTGTCTGTGGGAGAGGGTGGTGAAGTCTTGGCAACTGGTACTCATCAGTCTTGCTGTGGGGGTGTGGGGCGCTGTCTTAGGAGGCCTCCGTCTGTCAGAGTCGACCATGGATGTCCTGCCCCTGCAAGCCGGGACACTCCGATATGGAGAGGAAGCTTCTGCCGAAGTAGCAAGCTCCCTCTCTCCATGCATCTGATGTGCACAAAGGAACGACATAGACTGACACAGCTTGGCACTGGAGGTGTCGCAGGAGATGCCAGTCTGCGTTGAACACCATTTAACACTGACTCAGGGACTACAGCTCCAGGCTTTTCCCACTGGGTTTACTCCCAAACTCTTCCCCATGAGGGGTTACAGTTGCAAGGCAGTGGAGTTTTGAGATCAGAGTTTTCCTACTGCTGGGTGAGCTGATAATCACGGCCGATGAGCCCCATCTGCCCAAAGCGACTGGTTGTAAGGCACCAGTAACCCACCTCTGCCCCTTCTGCTGTCAGAAGAAACGCTTCCACCGGTATTAGTGGCTAAACCGCACGTGAACGCCAGGAGCTGGACAGAGGCTACTCGACACAGGGAGCATTTAATAGGTCGTAGCAGCTCATCCGCACTGTCACCCCCCCTCCCCCCCGGTTATAACAATCTTAAGCAACCGAGGGGCGTTGTATTATTGACAATGAATCGGTAAATTGGTTTATTATTGTGACATGCACCACTGTAAAATGGAAAACTTTTCTGCATGCGATCCAAATAGATCATTACATCACATCGGTGCAGTGAGGTTGTACAAGGAAAAATGGAACGGAATAGTTCAGGGAAACAGTGTTTCAGTTGCCGAGATAATGCAGTGCAGGCAGACAATAAGGTAGAAGGCCAAAGGATCATTGGGAGTTCAGCGTTGAGTTTTTGGGACTATGTTCCTAAACTGTAGAATTCAGCACCTTAAACTACAGTACTGTGCAGAAGTCTGAGGTGTATATTAGGACTGACACATTCTGTCTTTTGTTTTCTAGTTTGCACTTTATCCCGTTGTGATGTGGTTTGAACGGCATCGTCTGGATGAAAGGTGCTTTATAAATACGTCATTATTATTATTATTATTATTATTATTATTATTATTATTATTATCTTAGCCTAAACTGGTAAAACTTGAGGTACAGACATAGCCAAGCACACTCATGTCTCAATTGTTAGGAGATAACAGACTATTCTCGTGGTGTATCGTGTTATGGGTTTACGAAGATTTACACGAGTATCGCCGTGTGGGCCTAATTTATTAATACTATTCTGTAAAGCCTTTAGGATGATACCAGTCATTGATATTACGATTGGGATAAATAATTCCCTGTTCGTGTTCCACAGTCTTTCATTTTGCCCTTTCAATTCAACATATTTCTGGTATATTTTTTTACTAATTCATTTCTGTAAGTTATGTGTGTTTGGAATGGCTATAGATATTTAAAAAGTTGCTTTTGCTTTTTTATCCTGTAAAATTACATCCAAACGCAGATCATGTATTATCCTATCTGAAATAATGATCGGACGCAGTATGATATGAAGGACACTAACTCCAAAAGTGGAAGAGGCTTGGACGTTTAGTAAATTATAGTGTTTTTCATCAGTTGTAGTTTAAGGTATGTTTTTGTGAATGTTGTCCGCCATTTTATTGTGCTTGTGCAAGTAATGAGATTCAGTTGAACTACTGCAGGATCATGTAAAGTCGGATTGTTTGTAGTTTCTCTTATAATTTTCAGCATATATCGTCTTGGACCTATTGGTCATTTATTCTGTATTATTGATAACTACATTTGTCAACAACCTTGTCCTGTATTGCTACAATGATCCCTTCTGTTTCTGGGAAGAGATCTCCAACTCTGAGCCAGGGGCTCGACGCTTCCTTGTCGGCATCTAATCGGCTCAGATCGTGTGGATGTCCTCCGTGGGGAGTCAGACTCTTCCATTGGTTAACGTTTTCTACTTTTATGATAGTTTCATCATTTTTATGGGTTATGCTTTCATTTACGTTCAGTGATGTGTACCCCTTATCGGATTTGCATATGCGTGTATGGAGTGCTGAATCCTGCTTGCGTTATGACAGTGTGTCAATAGAGCTAATTGTGGATTTCAGAAAAGGCAAGATGAGGGAGCACGACACACCAGTCCTCACAGAGGGATTTGATGTGGAAAGAGTGAGCAATTCCAAATTCCTGGCTGTCAATATCTCCGAGTATCTAACCTGGACCCAATATATCGATGCAACTACAGAGAAGGCACAACAGTGGCTACATTTCATCAGGAGTTTCCAACATCACTTGAATATTTCTACAGATGTAACTTGCAGAGCATTGTACCTGGCTGCATCACCGTCTGGTTCACGAGGAACGGAGTAAGGTGCACACCTTACGATTCAGGAGCAACTTCTCCTCTGCCATCCAGTTTCTGAATGGACATTTAACCCATCGATAGTGTTTCACCAATCCACCGTCTGACAGGCCACATGTCTCGCAAGGATAACTCCAGGTTACCGAAAGCAGTACACTACGGAGAACTCTCTCAGGGCAAGAGAGATCGTGGTGCCCCGCGCAGGAGGTACAAGGACCAAATTAAGCAGAAGCTCCCTCAGGTAAATATGGAGGTCAATGAGTAGCAGCCGCTGATCCATGGAAAAGCCAGGAATTTTGAGGAACATGGAAGAGTGACTGCTGAAAAGAAGAGGGAATGCAAGAAGATTCCAACTACCCAAGCGCCTGCATCCCAGCTGTCCCTCTGGCCCAACTGCTCCCGAGTCCACAGATTCGGAATTGGCCCCTACCGTCACCAACAATCGTGTCGTCATCCACTACCACCCCACCCCTCACAGACACACACACACACACACACACACACACACACACACACACACACACACACACACACACATACACACACACAGACACACACACACACACACACACACACACACACACCTATTTGGGAAGAGAACAGGATTTCGGGTATGCTTCATGATCATTAATGCTTGGTGGAACCCCGGAATGTCCATGCCCTCAAACCCTTTTGTTCCCCGGATCTGGAGTACCTGGTGCTGCTGTGTAAACCTTTCCGGCTGCCAAGGGAGTTCCCGGCTGTTATTATCACAGAAGTGTAATAACAACATCCCCCAGTTGTGTGTTATTGTCACAGAGGGGAGATGATTTCCTTCAGGAATCGGTCAGTACTTCCCAAACCACAAAATTTGTATCAACAGTTCCGTGTGAACAGCACTTGCCGTGTGACCGACTGCTTACATTGCCGGTGATCAGCAGGAGCTCACGAAATTCAGCTCCGATCTGTGTAAAGTCATCCAGGCAGCGAAACGACAATACAGAGATCGTATTCAGGCAAAGCTCTCCACCAACAACACACACAGCTTATGGCAAGCTCTACACCCCAATGCAGACTTCAGAGCTAAGTGCAGTGGTGCTGCCAACATCGCTGCCTGTCTCCCAGAGGATCTAAGTCTCTTTACGCTCGGTTCGATATCGCCAACACTGAGACCCCGAGGAGAGCCGACAAAGCCACCTGCACATTGGTCATCTCTGAGGCTGAAGTTCGCAGGTGTTTCCAACGAGTGGACAGTCGCAAGCCTGCGGGACCGGACGGCGTCCCAGGGCGGGTACTCAGGATGCGCGGGGCACAACCGGCAGGTGTATTTACGGATATTTTTAATCTCACCCTCTCCCAGTGTAGAGTTCCCTCCTTCTTCAAATCATCCACCATTGTTCCTGTACCTAAAACAATTAAGGCAACGTGTCTGAACGACTGACGTCCTGTCGCACTCACCTCAATAATAAGCAAATGCTTTGAGAGACTGGTCAAGGACTGCATCTGCAGCTTGTTACCACCCACACTGGACCCCCTACAATTCCCCTACCGACACAACCGATCAACAGATGACACAACAGCCACTGCTCTGCACACCTCCTTAAACATCTGGAGAAGAGGGATGCTTGTGTGAGAATGATGTTATTAGACTACAGTTCAGCATTCAATACCATCATTCCCTCCAGGCTTGACAAGAAGCTCAGAGACCTCGGCCTTCACCCTGCCTTGTGCAGCTGGGTCCTGGACTTCCTGTCAGATCACCAGCAAGCGGTAAGAGTGGGCTCCCTCACCTCTGCCCCTCTGACCCTCAACACAGGAGCCCCTCAGGGCTGTGTCCTAAGCTCCCTCCTTTACTCTCTGTATGCGCATGACTGTGTCGCTACCCACAGCTCCAATCTGCTAGTTAAATTTGCTGAGGATACTATATTTATTGGCCAAATCTCAAATAATAACGAGGCAGCCTACACAGAAGAAGTCACCACGCTGACACAGTGGTGACAAGAAAACAACTTCTCCCTCAATGTCGCAAAAACAAAGGAGCTGGATGCAATGTTGCAAAGACAAGAGGAATGGAGACGGGCCAACCCCTATTGACATCAATAGATCTGGGGTTGAGAGAGTGAACAGCTTCAAGTTCCTCGGCATTCACATCACTGAGGACCTCATGTGGTCTGCCCACATTAATTGTGTGGTGAAAAAAGGCACAACAGCACCTCTTTCACCTCAGACAGAACCATAGAACATTACAGCACAGAAACAGGCCTTTCGGCCCTTCTTGGCTGTGCCGAACCATTTTTCTGCTTAGTCCTACTGACCTGCACCTGGCCCACATCCCTCCATGCACCTCTCATCCATATACCTGTCCAGGTTTTTCTTAAATGTCAAAAGTGAGACCGCATACACAACTTCATCTGGCAGTTCATTGCACACTCCCACCACTCTCTGTGTGAAGAAGCACCTTCCCCAATGTTCCCTTTAAACTTTTCCCCCTTCACCCTTAACCCATGGCCTCTGTTTTTTTTTTCTCCCCTTGTCTCAGTGGTAAAAGCCTGCTCGTCTTCCCTCTATCAATACCCATCATAGTTTTATACACCTCTCTCAAATCACCTCTCATTCTTCTACATGCCAGGGAATAAAGTACTAACCTATTCAAACTTTCCCTGTAACTCAGTTTCTCAAGTCCTGGCAACATCTTTGTAAACCTTCTCTGCACTCTTTCAACCTTATTAATATCATTCCTGTAATTAGGTGACCAAAGCTGCATACAATACTCCAAATTCGGTCTCACCAATGTCTTATACAACCTCACCATTACATTCCAACTCTTATACTCAGTACTTTGATTTATAAAGGCCAATTTACCAAAATCTCTCATTACGACCCTATCTACTAATGACGCCACTTTTAGGGAATTATGTATCTATACTCCCAGATCCCTCTGTTCTACTGCCCTCATCAGAGTCCTACCATTTACCTTGTATATTCTAACTTCCGAAGTGCAATACCTCACACTTGTCCGCATTAAACTCCATCTGCCGTTTTTCAGCCCATTCCTCCAACTGGTCCAAATCCCTCTGCAAGCTTTGAAAACTTTCCTCACTGTCCACTACACTTCCAATCTTTGTATCATCAGTGAATTTGCTGATCCAATTTGCCAGATTCTCATCCAGATCATTGAGATAGATGACAAATAACAATGGATCCAGCACTGATCCCCGTGACACATCACTAATCACAGGCCTCCACTCAGAGTAGCAATCCTCCACTACCACTCTCTGGCTTCTTCCATTGAGCCAATGTCTAATCCAATCTACTACCTCTCCATGTATACCTAGCGACTGAATCTTCCTAACTAACCTCCCATGCGGGACCTTGCCAAAGGCCTTACTGAAGTCCATGTATACAACATCCACTGCTTTCCTTTCATCCACTTTCCTGGTAACTTCATCGATAAATTCTAATAGATTGGTTAAACATGATCCATCACGCACAAAGCCATACAGACATTTTTTTTAATAAGTCCCTGTCTATCCAAATACCTGGAGATCCTATCTCTTAGTCCAATAATTTACCTACTATGGATGTCAAACTTACTGGCCTATTATTTCACGGCTTACTTTTTGAGCCTTTTTTAAACAACAGAACTACTTGAGCTATCCTCCATTCCCCTGGCACACGATCCGTGGATATCGACATTTTAAATATTTTTGCCAGGGCCCCTGCAATTTCAACATTAGTCTCCTTCAAGGTCCGATGGAATACCCTATCAGCTCCTGGGGATTTATCTACTCTGATTTGCCTCAAGACAGCAAGCACCTCCTCCTCTTTAATCTGTATAAGTTCCATGATCTCCCGACTTGTTTGCCTTGTTTCCATAGACTCCTTTCTAGTTTCCTTAGTAAATACAGATGCAAAATACCTATTTAATATCTCTCCCATTTCTTTTGGTTCCATACATAGCCGACTACTTTGATCTTCAAGAGGATCAATTTTATCCCTTATTATCCTTTTGCTCTTAACATTCCTGTAGAAGTTATTAAAATTATCTTTTACCCTGAGCAAGCTCATGTCCTCTTTTAGCCCTCCTGATTTCTTTCTTAAGTATTTTCTTACTCTTTTTATACTCCTCAAGCATCTTATTTCCTCCGTGTTGCCTATACATGTTATACGTCTCGCTTCTTCTTTATCACAGTTCCAATATCCCTCGATAGCCAAGGCTCCTTATTCTTATTCATTTTGCCTTTAACCCTGACATGAACATACAAACTCTGCACTCTCATAATTTCTCCTTTGAAGGTCTCCCACTTACCAATCACATCCTTGCCAGAGAACAACCTGTCCCAATCTACGATTTTTAGATCCCTTCTCATTTCTTCAAATTTGGCCCTTTTCAGGTTTAGAACGTCAACCCGAGGACCAGATCTGTCTTTATCCATGATCAAGTTGAAACTAATGACGTTATGATCACTGGAACCAAAGTGTTCCCCAACACAGACTTCCGTCACCTGCCCTAACTCATTTCAAAATAGAAGATCTAATATTGATTCCTCCCTAACTGGTACATTTATATATTGATTTAGAAAACTTTTCTGAACACATTTTACAAACTCTAACCCATCAAGACGTTTAACAGTATGGGTGTCCCAATCAATGTGTGGAAAATTACAATCACATATTTCTGTCTCCTGCAGATGTCTGTTATCTCTTTGCAGATTTGCTCCTCCAATTCTCCCTGACTATTGGGTAGTCCATAATACAACCCTATTAATGTGGTCGTACCATCCTGTTTCTCAGCTTCACCCATATGGCCTCAGTAGACAAGCCATCTAATCTGTCCTGCCGAAACACTGCTTTAATATAATCCCTGACTAGCAAAGCCATCACTCACCCTTCATCTCTCTGCCTCTATCACGTCTGAAACATCAGAACCCTGGAACATTGAGCTGCCAGTCCTGCCCCTCCTGTAGCCAAGTTTCAGTAATGGCTATGATGTCATAATTCCATGTGTCAATCCAGGCCCTCAGCTCGTCTGCCTTTCCCACAATACTCCACGCTTTGAAATAGACACACCTCAGAAGATTATTACCAACACACACAACCTTGCTATTTGTGACTTTGCATGAACTACCAGCATCATTTATTTTTACCCCCGTTCCACTATCTACTCTGGCACTCTGGTTCCCATCTAGTTTAAACCCTCCCCAATAAAACTAGCAAACCTCCCTGCAAGTATATTGGTCCCTTGTAGTTCAGGTGTAACCCGTCTCTCTTGTACAAGTCCCACCTGTCCCTGAAGAAGTCCCGATGATCTAGAAATCTGAAACCCTGCCCCCGACACCAGTTTCTCAGCCACGTGTTCATCTGCCAGAGCATCGCACTCTTACCCTCACTGGCACGTGGCACAGGCAGCAATCCGGAGATTACTACCCTCTATGTCCTGTTTTTCAACTTCCTACCAAGCTCTCTGTCCTCACTCTTCAGGACATGCTGACTCTTTCTACCTATGTCATTGGTATCGATGTGTACCACAACATCTGGCTGATCACCCTCCCACCTCAGAATGCTGTGCAGGCGATCAGAGACATCCCTGACCATGGCAGCCGGGAGGCAACAAACCATCCGGGAGTCTCTGTCACAACCACAGTATCTCCTGTCTGTACCCCTGAATATGCAGAACCCTATCACTACCGCTCTCCTCTTCCTCCTCCCTCCGTTCTGCACTGCAGAACCAGACTCAGTGCCAGAAATCTGGCTGCCGCAGCTTGTCCTAGGTAAGCCATCCTCCCCCCGCCCCCCAACAGTATCCAAATTGGTATACCTATTTTGGAGGGGAATGGCCACAGAAGATCTCTGCATTAACTGCCCTTTCTCCTTCACTCGCCTGACGGTAACACAATTACCTGTGCCCTGTTCCTTAGGTGTAACTACCTCCTGGAAGCTACTATCTATAACCTGCTCAGTCTCCCGAATGATCCGGAGGTCATCCAGCTCCTGCTCCAGTTCCCTAACGCGGTCTGTTAGGAGCTGCAGCTGGATGCGCTTCTTGCAGGTATCGTTGTCAGGGACACCGGAGATCTCCCTGACTTCCCACATCCTGCAAGAGGAGCATTCCAACATCCTGCCTGGCATATTCTCTAGTCTGAACAAAACAAAAGGAAAACAGAAAAACAGATGGTTGAAATGGTTGAGGACGTTTGGGATGGGCTCCTAAATGCTAACGATTTTCTATATGAGCACAATTTGTGCATCCTGACTGGCTGCATCACTGCCTTGCATAGGAACTGTACTTCTCTCAATCGTAGGACTCTGCAGAGAGTGGTGCGGACAGCCCAGTGCACCTGTAGGTGTGAACTTCCTACTATTCAGGTAATTTCAGTGACGGGGTAAAAAGTGCCTGAAGGATCATTCTGGACTGAAGGCACACCAAGCACAAACTGTTCCAGCTGCTGCCATCCGGGAAATGGTACCGCAGCGGAAAAGCCAGGACCAACAGGCTCCGGAACAGCTTCTTCCACCAGGCCATCAGACTGATTAATTCACGCTGATACAATTCTATTTCCACAATTGTATACATAAATACAGACTCACTGCCCGCACTTTATCGTAATCGTGCTGCTGGAGCAGATAAACAATTTTCACGACGTGTCCATGATATTAACCCTGATCCTGAAATTTTTTATCTGGCTGTTGTCACATTTTTTTTTAGATCTGTTATTCATCATCCTCATACTGTCCTCGTTCATATCAATCCAAGTGCGCTCTAGTGCACATGGTGTTTTCCAGTAATTGTTATTTAAGTTCTTATTTTTTTGCATATTTTCCAGATCTGTTTCAGACCAGGAGATTTTACCAAAATTATACATCAATATGGGCACAGTGAGTGTTTACTACCTTCGTTATATTTTTACTGTTCAGCTCTGTTTGGCAGATTTTCTTGATCCTTGATGTAAATTCAAAGTTTGTTCAGCCTAGCAGTAAATGCAGATTTTCTTCAGCCTTGAAGTAAATTTTGTTGGAAGGTTTTCCTTTATCACACGATGATCTATCTTCTTTGCTTATTGATATCCTAAATATCCGTTTCATATTCTGTTGCATTGCATCCTGATGCTCTGTTTGATATTCTACCGGTTCTATTGTACCTTTCTTTATGTTTAATCATGTTCTGTACTTTTCTAGTCTAAAGTTCATGCTTGTATATATGGAAATTAGTTCCATTATTTGAATTGTTTATTTCAGCTTTACTGATGCGAGCAAATAATTTCAAATCATCCATGTATAGACGTGTCAAGGTATAATTCGTATTTTTTTTCTGATTAGATACCTGATTTTTATCTGTTTCAGTAAATTATGAGTGGGCTTAAAGCTAGACAAAACCATAGTGGGCTTAGTGAGTCGCTCTGGAAAATCCCTCCATTTATTTTGATAGTGGTCATTGTTCCTCTGTGGTTGTTACTAGGACGATTATTTTAAGCGAATGCTTCATCATTTCTAGAAATTTCACAAGCATTGTATGAATTGTATATATATTTGGAACTTCTCTTAAAGACACGAGGAACAGAATCAGATGTGATTTTTTTTCTGATTGACAATATAACAGTGAAAGTTTTCTGCTTTCCACGGGGTTTGAAATAGAATTACATAATCTGTTTAGAATTACTGTATTCTGTCTGCTCTCCTGTGAGTATATTGTGGTTATCTAAGTTGTTATCTGTGTTGTTATTAGTTACAAGATGTAAGATGCTATAATTTTAGATATAAAATTGTCTTATTATTATTAAGAGCCAATAATATCATAGTAGGTGACCATTTAGTAGTCTTATAAATGCAGAATAAAGCTGTCGTTGAGGCTGGTGGTACATACCTTCAGCCTTTTATATGTTCTGCCTCATGGGAGTATGACAGAGAGGATGTATGAGGTGGTTTGGGGTTCAGTAGCAATGCTTTGGCTCGGGTTTGTGTCTTGCCAGCTTGATTGAGTTCCTCCAGGAGGTGACAAAGGTGATGCATGTAATCACACATGGATATTGTCTACTTGTATATTGTGAGAGTGTTTGACAAAGTCCCACAAGGGAGGCTCATACAGAATATTAACATGCTTGAGAACTGTGGGGAATTGTCCTGGCTGCCGGGGACAAACTGGGAGAAATGTCTTGGCTGGCGGGTGGTGAATCTGTGAAATTATTGTCATAGACGGCTGAGGAAGACACTTTATTGGATATATTCAAAATGCAGGTCGATATGTTCCTGAATAGGAAGAGTGTCCACGTTTACTGGGATAATGGGGTAGAGAGGAATTGAAGAGCAAATTCACTGAGCCGAATGTCATAATTCTGCTACTAGGTCTTATGGTTTTAGGGAGCATCTGGAGTATTGTGTTCTCTTCTGATTGTCCAGCTCTTGGAAGGATTGGAGAGGGTGAAGAATGGGTTCATCAGGATGTTGCCTGGATTCGGTGGCATGTGCTACAAGTAGAGTTTTGATAAACTTGGTTTGTTTATTCTGGAGTTAGAATAGAGATCTGACTGAGTTGTACAAGTTTGAGAGATATAAGTCTGGGTCGATAGCCTGTATTTTGCTTGTTGTTTTTGTTTTCATATGACTGGTGTCTAATACCAGAGGGCATTTGGTTAAGGTGAGATGGGGTAAATTTACAGCAATTGTGGGTAGTTTTTTAACAGAGTTGTGGATGCCTGGAATTTACTGTCTGGGTCAACAGGGCTTTGTGAAGGGAACATCGTGCCTCATGAGGCTAATTGAGTTTTTTGACGAGGTAACAAATAGCAATTGATGAAGGTACGGTGTAATATGTGCTCTAGATGGATTTTAGCAAGGCATTTAACAAGGTCCCTTACGAGAGACTCATCCAGAAAATCATGAGGCACTGGATAAGTGGAACCTTGGCTGTTTGGATAAATAATAAATAATTGGAAGAAAGCAGAGTTTAGTAGTGGAAGAACGTATTCTGCCTGGAGGTCGGTGACTAGTGGAGTGCTGCAGGGATCTGTCCTGGGACCCCTGCTATTTGTGATTTTTTATAAATGACCTGGATGTAGAGGTGGAAGAATGGGTGAGTGAATTTGTGGATGACATGAAGATTGGAGGAGTTGTGGATGGAGCTGCAGGTTGTCGAAGGTTACAAGAGGATATAGACAGGGTGCAAATTTGGGCAGAAAGGTGGCAGATGGGGTTCAATCCGGATAAGTGTGAGGTGATGCATTTTGGAAGGACAAACCAGAATGTTGAGTACAAGTTTAATTGTTGGTTACTTAAGAGTGTGAATGAACAGAGGGACATTGGGGTTCAAATCCATACATCCCTTAAGGTCGCTGCACGGGTTGATAGGATAGTTAAGAACTCCTGTGGGATGCTAAGGGGATTGAGTTCAAGAGTAGAGAGGCCAAGTTGCAAATCTACAAATCTCTGGTGAGACCGCACTTAGAGTATTGTGTTCAGTTCCAGTCACCTCATTATAGGAAGGATGTGGAAGCTATGGAGAGGGTGCAGAGGAGATTTACCAGGATGTTGCCTGGTTTGGAGAACAAGTCATGTGAAGCAAGGTTAGCAGAGCTGGGACTTTTCTCTTTGGAGCGTAGAAGGATGAGAGGGCACTTGATGAAGGTCTAAAAAATTATGAGAGGCATAGATGGGGTGGATTGCTGGAACCTGTTTCCCAGGGCACCAAGAGCAAACACTAGAGGGCATATGTACAAAGTTAAGGGAGGGAAGTTTAGGGGAGACATCATGGGTAAGATTTTTACAGAGGGTTGCGGGTGCCTGGAACAACGTGCCAGGGATGGTGGTGGAGGCTAAAACATTAAGGGTATTTAAGAACCTCTTGGACAGACTCATGGATAAAAGAAAAATAGAGGGTCACGAGGTAGTATGGGTTTAGTACTCTTTTTAAAGGAATACATGGGTCGGCACAACATCCAGGGCGGAAGAGCCTGTACTGTGCTGTAGTATTCTAGTGTCTAGAGTCTAGTGACTGGGGTCATGTCGGAGGCAACTATGTTATAGATGCTTCTAGTTATACATGAATGTGCAGGAAATGCAAGGAAATGGTCAATAATATAAGAAAGGATACCAAAGTATTTTTTTTCTTTCCCGGATATATAAAGAGTGAAAAAAGGGAGAGGGTCGATATCGGACCACTAGGAACTGCTGTTGTAGTTGCAGTAACGGGTGAAAAGCAAATGCCAGACAAACTCTGTCCAAGTCACCGGCAGAATTCCAAAAGGTAAAGAACATCAGCGAACACAATTGCGTGTAGTGCTATTACAAAGGAAAAGTGGCTTGGAAGATGAAAGGTCTGAAGATAGAAAATTCACCTGGACTGGCTCATACAGTGTATCAGGAGCCTGCCTGGGGTGTGCGGGGTTTCCCAGAGTGTAAGGACCTGGAGTGAAGGCTTCAGCAGAACCAACAGCTGGATTAATAGAAAAATATATTGTAGAATTTTCAGGCTGCAAAGAGACACTCGTTGAACTGTTACTTAAATCCAGAGATCAGCGAATGATTAATGGCGAACTTTGATTGCCAGGTTTTGCCAAGTCACAGACTAACACTTGAGATGTAGTTTGAACTGTGCATTTCATCACTCACCTATCAGCTGAGTGGGTAATTCAGATAAACCTTGGCCGATGTTGAAGTATTCTTGTGGATCAGGACCTGTTTAAATATGAAAAAAATCCATGGAAACAGAGCTAAAATAATTAAAATAACTAAAATGTTTATCTCAATGTGCCTTTGTGTTCAGAGCGTGGTTTTAACATACCGAGTTCCTGTATTTCCCTCAGTATTCTGTCCAACTTCGGTAACTCAGTCCTCCACATCAGGAAGGATTCCCACATCGCCCTCCGGGCCCGGGAGCCTTTGCCATTCACCAGACTGAGGAAGAGTCTGGAACTCTCTGCCCGGTTTCCCTTCTCTGTCAGCTCAGTGACTTTCTAGAAAAGGAAACAATGGACTTATTGTGGAGCAGACAGACAGACATGGAGAATGTGCAGGAAAGTATCTGTTCATGGCACCAGTAGCTTCAGAACAGATGCAGTCACTGGGCTGCTGCCTCATCCTCTCTGGGTTCAGTCATTAACAGAGAAACAGTAACTGAAAGAAATTCTAAATCAATATTGTGTAAGAATAAGGATTTACTGGCACCCTGCAGTAGATGCAATGTGATTAATTTCCTTGATCTGTCAATGTGCAGCATTATATCAACAGAACGGAAGAGAGGGAAGAGAGAGAGAACAAAAACAAATGGATGGCGGGCATCACAGAATCGTGACTGACAAAAGTTTATAGTTGGGTGCTTAAATCCAAGGATAAATATTGAGTCGAAAGGATACGCAGGTAGGTGAAAGTGTTGGGTTGAAGCTGCTATAATTAAAAATGAAAAGTCCTGAGAAAGAGGTGATATCGGATTAGACGATGAGGATGTTAAGAAACTGCGTAGGTACAATGACCCTGATGGGAATTATATACAGGCGTGTTAACAGTAGCCAGGATGTGGGCTACAAATTACAACGGGGGAGAGAAGAGCATGGAAAATGGTCAATGCTAAAATTTTCACAGGGAATTTCAATATTCAGGTAGCTTTGGAAAATCAGGTCGGTGCTGAATCCCAAGTGAGGAAATTTATAGAATGCCTATGAGATGGCTTTTGAGAGAAGCCTATGGTTGAGCCCACTATAGGAAAGGCAGATCTGGATTCTGTGTTGTGTATTGAACCAGATTTGATTAGGGAGCTTCAGCTAAATAAACCCTTAAGAGGCAGTGATCATAAAATAGCAAAACTCAGCCAGCAGGTTGAAAGGGAGAAGGTAAAGTTAGAGGTATCAGTGCTACACGAGAATAAAGGAATTACCTCGGCATGAGAGAGGAGCTGGGCAATAATAAATTCGGAAATGACACTAACAGGGACAATGGCAGAGCAGGAATGGCTGAAGTTTCATGGAGCAATTCAGAAGGTGCAGGACAAATGATCACAATTCTAAAGAGAGGATGATTAACCATGGCTGACGAGGTAGTCAAAGTGGCAGAAAAGCAAAGGAAACAGCACAGGGTATTACAAAATATAGTAGAAAGCTGGAGGACTGGGATGTTTCTACAGACCAACAGAAGGCAATTCAAAAGCCGTAAATAGAGAAAATATTTAATAGGAAGGCAGGCTAGAGAATGATGTAAAATAGCTTACCTAAACGTCCGTCTGATATATGAAGATTGAAAGAGAGGAGAGTGGATATTGGACCACCGGAAAATGACTGTGGAGAGGTACTGTCAGGGGACAAGGAAATGCCGGAAGATATTGGTCGGCATTTTGCGTCAGTCCTCACTGTAAAAACACTAGAACGTGCCAGATATTTGAGAATGTCAGCTGGCAGAAGTGAGTGTATTTGCAATTATTGCGGAGAAGGCGCTTGGTAAGCTGAAAGTTCTGAAAATAGATGAGTCCAGATCAACTCATCCGATTGCTTCTGAAAGAGGAGGCGGAAGAGATTGTGGACACATTAGTAATGATCACTCAAGAATCACTAGATTTTGGAATGGTTCCGGAGGACTGATCATTTTAAACTATAGGCCAGTTAGTCTGATCAGCGTTTGGGAAGATGTCAGCAGTCGATAATTGAGGATAAGGTTTCGGGGTATTTGGACGCACATGATAAGAAAAAGGCCAACATCCATGGAAGGGAATCTTTCCTGACAGAACTGTTGGAATTTTTTCAGAGAACAGCATGCTGGGTCGACAACAGGGAGTCGGTCCAAGTTGTTTACTTGGACTTCCCGAGGACCTTTGACCAGGTGTCCCACATGGCGCCGTTTAACAATGGCCGACAGGAGGACAAGAAAGACACTGGCATGGATAGAGGATCCAAGATTTTCTCCAGACAGATTTGTCTGACTGCCAGGAAGCACAGAATGGGAACAAATAGGGCTTTCTCTGGTCGAATGTTGGTGCCCAGTGGTGCTCTGCAATGGTTGGTTTTGGGACAGTTTCTTTTTACGTTATGTCAATAATTTGTAGGCTTTATGGCCATTATTGTAGGTGCTACGAAGATATGGGGAGGGAGGGGACGTGCTGAGGAAGCAGGGAATTTGCGGGAGGACATGGACCTATGAAGAAATGGACACATCAGTGGCAATTGGAATGTAGTATAGTGAGTTACATGGCCATATAGTTTAGCAGAACTAATGAAGATGTAGATTATTTTTGAATCTGGGAGAAAATTCAGAAATCTGAGTTGTAAAGAGTCTCTGGAGACCTAGTGCAGGATTCCGTGCAGTTTGAGTTGGTGTTAGGAAAGGCAAACACAAAGCTAGCATTCATTTCGAGAGGATCAGAATATAAGAACAAGCACTGGCCAGACCGCACTCGCATAATTTGATCCCCTGATCAGAGAAAATATGTGATGGCATCGTGAAAAATCCAGAGAGGAATCTAAACGAACAGAACCAGTGATATTAAACCAGATTTTGATGGGAATGGATCCTGGATGCACCTGTAGTGGCTGGAGTGTGGGAGGATGAGGGGGAATCTAATTGCAACCGTGGAATATCGAAAGGCATTGAGAGGACGTGGAGATGATGCTTCTAAGTGGGGTAGTCTAGAACCAGACGGAACAGCCTCAGATTAGAGGGACGTCGATTTGGAACAGAGATGAGGATATTATTTAGCCGAGGAGTAGTGAATCTGCAGAATCCATTGGAACTGACAGCTGCGGAGACCAGGTCATTGGGTATATTTGAAACAGAGGTTGGTATCTTCTTGACTCGTCTGGTCAGCAAACTTCACTGGGAGAAGGCAAGAGAATGGGGTTGAGAGGGATAGTAAATCACCCATGATGTAATGGCGGAGCAGAATCGATGGGCCTAATGGCCAATTGTGCTCTGATGCCTTATGGTCTCATGATGTGTAAAGACAAAAGAAGATTAAGAAATGTCAGTGCGGCTATCTTGTAATGGAGATGGTTACTGCCTGGCACTCATACCGTAAAATGGTAATGACTTCCTGAATGCAGGCATAGGTTTCCTGATTAACTGAGGAATTATGAATTGCACATTGAATAGTCTTCAAGCAATATACACCTATGATGGAATTAAGGTAACTGAATATGGATGGGCTTAGGACATTGCTCTGAGAAATAAGAGAGGCAGCGTTTAAGGGTAAGCACAACATTGTGGGCCGAAGGGTTTGTACAGTGCTGTACTGTTCTATGTTCTATGTTCTGTGTCCCGGATTTGAATGATTGATCTCCTAGAACAGATATCAGTAGGGTATTGGAAAGGTTTTCCATTATACGAATAATGGACAACAATTATGGAACAAATCAGCATCGTTCTCTGATGGTCCACTGCACTGTAAAATAATCCCTCAGTTTCACTGCTACCAGGTCTGAGGAGTTACCGTTGTGAAAGAAATTTAACCAGTAAAACAGATGTCTCCAGATGATGAATTTATCGATCAGCATCATATTTACAGATTACCTCTTGCCTTTGGATACTGCCTGTGTGATTCATTACAGACAGCGCCAATGAGTCCCAACGAGAACAGAGTTACTCACGGGTGTAAAACACTTGATTTTCTAATACCATTCATGGCTGAATAGGTCAGATCTAGGACAAGACAATCACTGTTTGTGAACTCCAAGGAGAGTGACCTAAAATGGTGTGTCCCTGTATCTCATTAGACAGATAGTCAGCAAGTCAGCAGATTTTGTTTTTGTTTGCCCCTTCCCTTTCAAGACAATCTGTTGATTTTTTTGGTCTCATGAGATATCAGCCAGCCGACAGATTTATGTTCTGTGCTTTCTTCTGCCCTTTTAGATCAAACTATTGATGTTTGTGGTCATACGATATCAGCTTTGTGCGTGATCTTTCACATCCAATCAATCTCAGAGTTTTTCGAGGAAGTTACCAGGAAAGTTGATGCGGGCAAGCTTGTGGATATTGTCCACATGGACTTCAGCACGGTATTTGTCAAGTTCCCGTATAGGAGGACGGTCTAGAAGATTCAGTTGCTTAGCATTCAAGATAAAGTAGTAAACTGGATTAGACACTAACTTTTTGGAAAGAATCCGGAGTGTCACTAGAGACTGTTGCGTTTCTGATTGGCGCCTGTATCTCGTGCAGTGTCACGGGGATCGGTGCTGTGCTTGTTGTTGTTTGTCTTCTATATCAATGATCTGGATGAAATTACGGTTAACAGCATCAGCAAATTTGCTGATGACTTCAACATCAGTGGACAAAAAGGAAGACTACACGAGATTGCAGTGAGATCTGGACCAACTGGAGAATGGGCTTAAAAGAGGCCGATGCAATTTAATGCAGACAGGTGCAAGATGTTGCACTTTGGATGGACCAATCAGGGTAAATCTTACTGAGAGACCTGTAGAACAAAGTGATCTGGGAATACAGGTTCATAAGCCATTGAAAGTGGCAGCAAAGGTTGCTAGGCTCTGAAAGAAAGTTTCTTAGCGCATTAACCTTGGCAAATGAAAATATCGTGTACGATATGATGTTGTATAAGACGTTGGAGAGTCCTAATTTAGATATTATGTGCAGTTCTGCACACCGACCTGCAGGAGAGATGAAAACAAGTTTGAAAGAGTACAGAAAAATCATTACAAGGATGTTACCTGGACTCGAAGACATAAGTTATAGGAAAAGAGTGAACTGATTAGGACTTTATTCATTGGAACATGAAAGATTGAGCGGAGATTTGACAGAAGATTACACAATTACATCGGGATATAGGTAGGATAAATACAAGCAGGCATTTTGTACTGAGGAAAAGAGGTACAACAACAAGAGCTTATCACTAAAGGATGAAAGGTGAAAAGTTCAAAGGGTACAAAGGTGAAACCGGTTTACTCAGAGGGTGGTCAGAGTGCAAAACTAGCTAGCAGGGCAAGTAGTGCAAGTGGTTAAGAGAATTCTGAGTAGATGCTTGCGTAATGAGCGTATAGAGCGCCATGGCCCGGTGCAGGTCAATGGGAATAAGTAAATTCTGTAGTCTGGCATCTGGCATGGAATAGATGGTCCAAAGGGCTGGTTTCCCTCCCTCAGGTACCGCAGTGAAGCCGGTTGGCCCAATTGACAGTTTAATACTCATCCTGGATTAATGAGATGAATCTGAAGCTACCTGACGGTTCAGCCAAGATTTGAAATTAGTTTCAGACCGAATGCCTTTTGGAAGTCCAGATGTGCAGCCACTGCTCTTACCTCACACTGATAAATACAGAAGGTGATACAGGAAAAGGTGATGCTAAACCTGCAGTTCTCAGTGCTCCCCACCTTAAAAACTGAAACCAGCTCTCTGAGAGACGAGTCAAAGTCTCCATTCCCAAGCCGATCTCCTAAAACGTGCAGGAGATTAATGTTGATTAATGTTCCCTCTGATACCAGCAGATCAGTGACAATACACGAACTGCACTCACCTCATTTTCTTCTCTACTGAAATGTCCCTCCTTTGTCAACATCCAACCCAGTCTCTCAACCTTTTCTTCAATTGCTTGTTTGAGTCTGTCCCTGTAGAACTTTGTCAGTTGGTACAGTCGATATTCCTCCCCTTCTGCCAGGAGGTCAGAGATTGTAAACTCTGGCTCTGTTGATATAAAAAGGAAAATGTCGGCTTGAACTCAGATATCCCTCGTCTCCACCGCTCTCACCCAACTCAACAAAAAACCGTGTCTTGATCCTGCCTACCGAAACAAAATTGGATTAATTCTCCATCTCCAACACCATCCCACTGAGCACGGAGTCCCCCTACGGCTGTGTGCACAGACCACTGCTGTTCACTCTGCTGACCCACGACTGTGCTGCAACACACAGCAAGAACAACGAGTCAGCTTACAGAGAGGAGGTGCAGCAGCTAATGGACGTGCAGAGCCAGCAAACTGTCTCTCAATGTGAACAAAACAAAAGCGATGGTTGTTAACCATTCAGGAGGGCACGGAGTGACCACTTCCCACTGAAGATCGACGGCTCCTCGGTAGACATCGTTAAAAGCAACAAATTTCTTGGTTTTCACCTGACGGAGAATCTCACCTGGTCCCTCAACACCAGCTCCATAGCCAAGAAAGCCCAGCAGCGTCTCCACTTTCTGCGAAGGCTGAGAAAAGTCCATCTCCCACCCCCCATCCTCATCACATTCTACCGAGGCTGTATTGAGAGCATCCTGAGCAGCTGCATCACTGCCTGGTTCGGAAATTGCACCATCTCGGATCGCAAGACCCAAGTAGCGGATAGTGAGGTCAGCTGAGAAGACCATCGGGGTCTCTCTTCCCGCCATCACGGACATTTACACCACACGCTGCGTCGGTAAAGCAAACAGCATTATAAAGGATCCATGCCCCCCTTATACAATCTCTTCTCCCTCCTGTCATCTGGGAAAATGCACTGAAGCATTCAGGATCTCACGGACAGACTATGTAAGTTTCTTCCCCCACGTTATGAGACTACTCAATACCCAGCGCCTGGCCTGACACCTTACTGCCCTATTGTCACGTATATTATTTATTGTAACGTCTGCACTGTTTTGTGCACTTTATGCAGTCCTAGATAGGTGTGTAGTTTAGTGTAGTTGTTGTGTATTTTTTTTTTCTTTTCTTTTCTCTGTGTTGTTTTTTTTTAACGCAGATCAGTTTAGTTTTTGTAATGTGTCATGTAACAACATAGTCCTGAAAAACGACTCATTTTTACTATGTACTGTATCAGCAGTTATGGTCGAAATGGCAATAAAAAAGTGACTTGACTTGACTTGAATCTAACACTTGCCTTAAAGCCTAACCAACAATGTTCTAGGCATTACGTAATAGAAGGACCACATTTAATATTAAGCAGTCCATCCCCAATCCGACCCATTCACCTATTTAAATTTGGATGGGCATACATTTTGGGACTGTTGGTAATATTCGTTTCCCGGAGTTACTCTCCATCCTGGCGAATACATTTCCCCCGATTCACATTCTGGAAATTCTCAGAGCAGGTAGTACATTTCCTGTAGTCGGGTAACGACTGCCCAGTGCACCACATGTACCACACCCACCCGTTTTCCCTCTCCTCTGAACAACCACTCAACAAGGCCTCACCTTTGCCCTCCACCCTGCCGCATTTTGTGAGCACATAGCCCTCATATTTCACTCACCCGCTCCATCTTGGGGACTTGACAATTCTGTGTTTAATGAGCTTCCGAGCTGACAGACAGTCGCCTCACTTGTGCTGGTTCCAGGGTCCTGATCGGTGTCTGTGATGTCACTGTCTCTGGTCTGACATTCCGTCGCCTCCCTTGTGCCGGTTCCAGGGTCCGGATCAGTGTCTCTGACGTCACTGTCTCTGGGCTGACAGACTGTCGCTTCCATTGTGCCGGTTCCAGGGTCCGGATCAGTGTCTCTGACGTCACTGTCTCTGGGCTGACAGACTGTCGCTTCCATTGTGCCGGTTCCAGGGTCCTGATCGGTGTCTCTGACGTCACTGTCTCTGGGCTGAATTTGCTCCTCCTCCTCTGCGGCCGGACCGCATTCCATTGGGACATCACTCTCAATCTGACCCTGCTTTGGTACCTTGCATCCCGTGTCCCGATCATCTTCCCTCGATGATCTGCCTGGTAAAATCCTCTTCAGTACTTTCACTACTGGATTCAATTTCCCACCTGAAATAAGTGATGAATTGCAGGTTATACGAGTATGATTTAGAGATGATCAAAATTGATTCAGATTGCAACGGAGCCGAGACTCTGGCTGGCCGGATTTGGAGTGGAACTGTGCTGGTTAATGTGAACCGGACATCCTGTCAGGTGATCATCCCGATAAGCCGGTGACTGGACACATTTACTCCCAGTAAAATAGCACAATCGGCACAGTAATACTAATCACGGCAGTTGAACTGGAGTTCAACTGGAGTTTCATTCTCCTGTCCCCTTGTTCACCGACTGACCATTCCCTTGAGACGCACGTTGTCCTGTCCCCTGGGTCTCAGGCTGACCATTCCCTTGCGATCTATGCTGTCCTCTCCCCTGGTTGCCATCTTATCCCCCACCTGCTGATCATCATGTAACAACTATGCATGTCATTGGCAAAGTCTTGGTTATAGAGCTTTGTGTGTAGTTACAGTTGCTAATCTATAGGATGGAGATGATGAAGCTGGAAAGTGTGAAGTGAAGAATGAACACTACAGTACTGGGCTAGGGTGTTGTTTGTTGTGTTATATGGTTGGGCTGGGACAGCTTGCCCTGGAGCTCAGGAGCTTGAAGGGAAACCTTACACACACACACACACACCTACCTGCAGACATGGTAGATGGTCACAGTCTTTTTGCCCGGGTAAGGAAGTCTGAGACTCGAGGGCAGAGATTTAAAAGGGACCAAAGGGGCATTTTTTTCACGTGGTGACTGATGGGTATAAATTACATGCATCCGGAGGAGGCCGCAAACACAAATAAAACTACAAAATTGAGAGCATGTGGGCAGGATAAAGGGGAGAAGATGTTTCCTAGGGAAATTTGGGAAAACTGCAGGAAAATGGGACATTTACATCAGCACGAATTATATGGGCCGAAGGACCCGTTTCCAGGCTGGAGCATCGTTTTTATTCCAGCTGGAATCTCAGATTTGAGAACAATCACAATGTCTACAGGTGACACAGACATTTGGTCATTGGTTATGCCGGGTTTCCCAGCCAAGATCCTGGGAATTTAAATTCAGGTAGAAGATCATATCAAGAGGGAAGTATTTAGAAACTCAGGTTTACCATTTCTCCACAGCCCAGACATTCACTGGGGTGTTAAAACTCCGAAGCAGATCACAAATGTATCTACAATGAGCTGCCTCCTGATCCTCAGCCATTCCCAGCACCGGCAATGATCTCCGCTCCGCTACAGAAAACAGATTTCGGTGACACCCCTCCTCCTTTGCGTAGCAGGCAAGAAAAACCAGGGGGAGTTGGTAGCTTTCCCTCCAAAACCTGAAATGCTGTGTTATCATAGAATCTCGGAAATCACGGAAATGCTCCTATCATCTGCTTCTGAATTTTATAAGTGAAAGTTGAAGATGTCTTACATATCAGGGCCTGTCTGGAGGTGAAATGGACCCTGACCCTGAACATTTACATAAATCACAAGATCGCTGTCACATTCCTGTCTGTGTTTCACTCACGACCACCTGATTCAGGAGCCCCTGCTCCTTTCACTCAGCTGAAGGTTTGAGTGGTGAGCGGAGTGATTCGATCATTACTGGTGTCAGGTCCCTGCGCTGGAACTGTTGGGTTGATCAATTACACAAGGCCGCTTAACCAGTGGGATTAATGACACTGCTGGATGAAACTTTTCTATGCCCTGTTAACACCTGTGTCAGTTTCTTTTCATCTGAACTATTTTGTACAAACGCGATAAAAGTTTAATTCAAAGACCCCTGTGATCATACCTTTGTCCATTCTGATTCTGACTGACGATTGTTGATTGTCGTCGTCTTGTTCACACTTTGGTCGCTCTGCAGGACAGCTCCACCTGCTGGTGAGGCTCTAAATTTCACAACAAGCAGACAGTGAGTCAGAGAGTACGACTACTTTGCAAATATGACAGTATTTCTATCCCTTGTAGCATTTGGCATGGGGACCAAACATTCACTGTTAGTAACCACCGCAACACTATATTTGTCCACTAATACCTGGCACATCTACTGACAGAGTTGCAGAGCAATAAAATGCAAATTCAGAGTGTTCAGCCCAACGAGACAATGCCAACTACAGTGCCCACTGAGATGGTCACAATTGCCTCGATGGGGCCACATCACTTCTGGCTTTTTCACTCCATCTACACACCCCAACTGCTTTTTGAATTATGGAACTGCACCTGCCTCATCCACTTCCTCTGGTTGTTTCCTCCACATGATCCCCAACATCTGCATGAATCCACTGCTGATCAGATTGGGTTTGCAATCTCTTTACCAGCCCCTGTCCATTTAGATCCCCGAGATGCTACAATAATTTTCTCTGTGAACAGAACTATAATGTTGTGCTTTCTGCAAACTTACCAGTTAAGTAATCCCTGTGTAATCGCATCCAAGTCATTGCGAATAAAATAACGAATATCAAAGGTCCCAAGTTGTAGCCTCACGGCACAGCACTAATTACTGGCCTCCAATGCGAGGAGAAATCTTCAACCACCACTCTTTGCTTGCTACCTTGAAGCTAATTTTGAATAAATCCAATTTGCTCTCTCCGGACAGCATGGGACCTGATCATCGAGACCAAGCTGCCACGTGACACCTTGTCAAAGGCTTTACTGAAGTCCCATGCACAACGTCCATGGGAGCATAACTTTGAATTTCCACCTCTGCTTAATGTCACCTTCACAGGTTTTGACAATGTAATTAGCAGAAAAGTACTTGATGAGGCCAAGGTATGTCAATGTAAATTATGGGTTGCCATGTGCTAGTTAGGACTGAATAAAATGCAGAGTTGGGATATTTTGCTTTATAAATGGTCTGTTCTCTGCAGAAGCCTACGCGACGATATATTCGAGGGTAAGTATATCACTGCAGATTGCAATAGCCAATGGGATCAAGGACGTTTTGCTGCAGTTCATGGTAATTCCACATTTCTACAATCACTACAACATGACACATTTGGGGCTTCTTATAAAGGGAGGAAATTGTCAACGCATTTTAAGCTGATTATAACGTAACAAGGAAACATCAGAACTAACCAAAAGCTTCTTCAGATGATGCAGCACCTTCAAATGAGCAAACACTCAGAGAATGTGAGTGACTTTAAAGAGCTGGGCTTCTGAAAGCACATTACTGGACCTGGAGTGATTGCAACTTGCTCTGACCGAGGCATTCCACCTATTTCGTACCTTCCTTTGTAAAGGTCTGTAATGTTTACAGGACCACTGTTCGAGTGAATGAGACTCACCAAACTTTCTCCTGACTGAATCAATGGAAACTCTGAGTCAGAGGGTTCTCTTCAGTTGGTGCTCTCAGTCCTCGGGCTGGTTCATTTGTCGCTGTTCCCTCGTTTTCATTCGTGGCTTTCCAGCTGGGGGCTTTTCTTCCACTAAATCTGTCACCGCAGGTCTAACTTTAACCAGAGAATGAAGCACATTAACAATACAAAGGAGAAAAAATATTTCTACTCATTTTTTTCAAAAGCGAATCTCTCTGCTATTTAAACGCTGAAGACAAATAAAATAATCTCATGGAACAAATTTGTAACTGTCCCTCACAAGTCACAAATCCTGTTACGGGATAAGAAGGACTCATCATTCAGTCATGATAAGATATCAGAGCAGAATGAAGTGATTCAGTTCATCGAGTCTCCTCCATCATTCAATCATGGTTGATTTTCTTTTTCGCCCCAATGCCATATTCCTACGTCCTCTTATAAATTGCTGGAAACTCGGTAGAGCAGATTGCATCTGTGGAAAAAGACACTGTGGAAGACCCACTGTCAGAACTGGGATTATCCAGGATGATGCGTGATATGCTGAACACCTAATTGCGCAATTTGGCCCAGATCTCATCCTTGCTCATACCTATAAAGGGGGTGGTACTGCACACAGTGTTCTGAAAAGATAGTAAAAGTGATTACCGGGGCATTAATAGTGAATCTTTCGAGAAACGAAAACGAAAAGCTCTTGAATTTATAGTAAATGGACCGTCTAGTTATTCGCTGCTCAGAATTACTTCTATATTGTTAAGCACCTGAGCATCATTGCCTCACTGTACGCTCCCACGGACAAGGCGAAATTATTATTAATTTTTCTTGCGTTATTCATTACTATTTCCTGAATACCAGACAGGTTCCCGGTGAAACTGTTTTGTCCACTCTATTGACTTATAACATCTCCTCTATAACAGGAAGCACGATAATGTACCATATTCAATCGTAATTAATATGCATAGAATGCAACGTGCTTCGTCCCCAATGTTCCCTCTAATTACTATTTTTGCCGCTGCGTGGGTCAACCATTCCTCTGAGCCGGGAATTTTCACACAGCCTGAAAAAAGCGCAACATCGTTGATGTGTCCTCTTTTGTAAAATGCATCTATGAATATTTTAGGATGAAGACAGACAAGAGAAAAATAATTCTTTTAACTTTAATTACTAATTAAAGGACAGGATAAAAATGCAGCGCAACAAAGAAAAACGTTCAAGTTTCATAAACATTTATACGACAGTGTTTAATTCCATCTGCGCTGCAACAAAGGCTCCGTTCGTGGGAGCATTTTGGTTATGCAGACGCGCAGATTAGAGGGAACAGTGACGGGTCTCTCTCTCCAGATTATCCCTACCTTATAACAGTGTTTTGTCCACTGCCTTGCCAGCGACAACCTGTTGTTACAAACATGCAAATAATCAACAATCAGGCCCAGATCTCATCCGTGTTCATATTCGAGATGGGTGAAGTTTTGCATGAATGGGAAATGCACTAAATGGCTTCTTTGTTAGGTACAACTCTACCAGCTCATTAATACGAATCTCTCTCCCTTGCCTGTCAACAATCTCTCCTCTGTGGAATTAAACTCGCTGGAAATAATCCCTGCTTCTCGTTTCCTTTGAGGAAGAGAATTCCAAACGCACACAAGAAACACCACATAGGGTGTGGAATTAGTAACAGGACATTCACTCCCTTAGTCCTGTTCCGCCATTCTCTATGATCACAGCTGGACTAAGAACTCAGAGACACGTCCCTGCGACGGCCTGCAATACTTCACTCCCTTACCTGTCCAGAACCTGTGCCCTGTGGAATTTACAACATTGAAAAAACAAAACCCTGCTTCTCATTTCCTTTGAAACCAGTTCCACCTCATAACAATAACCTCATCTATCTTCACCTGTTTCAGCTTCCGCTGGAACAGCAACTGATAGCATTGATACGGTAGAAAAGCTAGAAATACTTGCCGTGACAAGTGGGCTTATTGAAACACCATAACACAGCCCAGTACAGTCCCTGTTCTTATCCGGTGCTGGACTCCTGAGTCTGGTTTCAGTGAATCCGAGCATCTGAATTTTATTGGCCCGAACAGGAAGTGAACACACCCTGAGCAATGTTCAGTTGAAAACACGCTCATAAACCTGAACTTCAGTCTATTCAGCATGTAACACCGCACCTCGCTCCACAACGCTTGCAGTGAACAACGCGAAGACTCGTTTCTAACATGTGGTTCGAGCCAAAAGTGCGAATTCGCTGCCCGATGCAATGATTACCTTTCTCTCGAAAATTTGATCTGCTCCAGGAAGGGAGCACGACCCGTATCCTGGTTCGGTTCTGTTGGTGTCGTCCCTTTGATTTATTGTTCGCCTTGGGAGCAGTTTATTGCCGGATTATAAACTCCAGGTGCAGCTCAGGACAAAGATCGCTGTGGTTTTATTGCACAGAGAGAGCAGAAGGAAGGGGGATTGTAAAATATTATGCATTTGGAGTCATTTATATATATATATATATATATATATATATATATATATTTCCTTTTGAACACTGGGCATTCCCTAAGTCTGCCCCAGCTGCCTGGAGCTGACTTGAAGGTCAGCCTGTTCAGAAAGAACCAGTTTTAACAGAGGTCCGCAGTTGGTCCATTACAATAATGGGCCGATTGTGGAGCAACTGTACCGAGATAACCATCTCCCAGAGATAACAACCGGTCAAAGTCAACAGCGAGATAGGAATGCCATTCCCCTTCAGTTTATTGCTCACTTACTGGAAACAAGTTACCATGGCAAAGTAGAATCATATGAAATTATGATCATATCCCGCTGGCCAATTTGGCAGGCATTGCACTTATTTTACAAATACATCTACCGTTCCTCGTCTGAGATCGAAGGAAAAACATCAAATGTTAAATACACCGGGTCTCTTATTTGTCAGAATGTGCTACTGGTCTATTGAAATAGTAACAGGACATTCGTCCCCTCAGTCCTGTTCCGCCATTCTCTATGATCACAGCTGGACCATGATCTCAGTGACACGTCCCTGCGACCGGCTGCAACATTTCACTCCGTTGCCTGTCAAGGATCTGTGCGCTGCCGAATGAACCACATTGACAGAAAACTCTTCTTCTCTTTCCCTTTGAGGAAAAGAGACACCAGTTCCACCTCAGTGGATAAAAAACAGTTTCCCCTTACAGCAGCAAACATGTTCCCCACATTCCTCTTCGGAATCCAGGTGATGTTCGATGTCTCCAGCATCAGCTTAATTGATTTATGAAACCACCAGCGGATAAAATCTCCTCACATTCATCTAAATGACAGCGAATACAATCAACTTCCCGTCTTTATCGAGTTACAGCGAACACAGAGCAGAGGTCAGCATTGAAGAGAACGGGTAACAGCAGCAGATGCTCCCGGACATGCACTCAGTGGCCACATTATTAGGTACAGTAGGTACATAGTAAAGCGCCCATTGAGGGTAGAATTTACTATTTTGGTCTACGGCCAGTAAGAATTATCACATTATTTGTTAATATAAATTATCACCGTCAGATCTACCTCGTCTTCGCTGAAAAAAACACATACAGAATAATCGAGCTCGCAGATCCTTAAAGCCGCGCGATTTCAGTGGTAATGTCGATATGGTAGAAATATTAGAAGTACTGCCGTTACAAGTAGGATTATTAAAACACCATAACATTGCCGGATACAGTCCATGTTCCTACCTGATGCAGGACTCCTAGGTCTAGTTTCAGTGAATCCGAGTATCTGAATTTTATGTCCCTACCAGTAAGTGAACACACCCTGAGCAAAGTTCAGTTGATAACACGCTCATAAACCTGAACTTCAGTCTATTCAGCATGTAACGCCACACCTTGTTCCACAACGCTTGTGTTAAACCACACAAAGACTCACCTTGCTTGAATGAGTTTTTCTAACTTGTGGTCCGAACTAGAATTAATTCTTCAGTGCGCGACATTTTACCACCTCCAGAGAGGAATCATAACCCGCATCCTGGTTCCGTTCGGTTGGTGCCGTCGCTTTGAGTTATTGTTCACCTTGGGACCAGTTTATTGTCAGATTATAAACTCCAGCGACAGCTCAGGGCAAAGATCGCTGTGGGTTTATTGCACAGAGTGAGCAGAAGGAAGGGCGCTCTCAACTCTGATGAAATATTATGCATTTGGAATAATGTCAGATGTGGATTTGCCAGTGTTACGAAGGATGAACAGCTCTGATGGGCAGAAGGGTGCAGAGTTGCCCATCTCCCCCCCCCCCACCCCACCTTTTGGAGAATCACAAACCGTTACTGTTGCTATGCTGCTAATGAGAGAGAGAATGTAAGAGAAAACATGCTGGAATTGGAACATCTGCTACAGATAAGAGACAGAGATAAAGCAGGGGAGTGAGACTTGTTGATCCACCATATTCTGACTTCTGAAAGACTTATGGCTTCTGAGAGGGTTGTTCACCTTGTACCATTCTGTTTATTAAAATTCCTCAGTGGACAGCTGGAGTGGGCTGGTTTGATGGACACAGTCATTCAAAATTGATGTACAACTGAAACCCCGTGAGAAGGGATAAAAGTGAGGTCTGGGCAGACTCCCTTCAGACAGACCAGGAACACACTATTGAGCATTGCTTGAGTGTTGGAACCCACGTGAAGGTGTGGGGCATCGGAGACCGAACAAAAGATCGGTCAGTTTAACTCACAGTGTTATAGCAGGGCTGGTGGGGGCTTGTGTGTGTGTGCCCACTCATGCCAGAGTGACGAGTCCACCACAGAAGGACAGAGGGGTCATACCTGAATGGCCACAACACATCGACGGATCGAGAACGTAAAGGAAGGTTTGCCTGCCTGTAGCTGTTACATCTTGCTCTCTCTCTCTCTCTCCCTCTCTCTCTCCCTCTCTCTCTCTCTCTCTCTCTCTCTCTCTCTCTCTCTCTCTCTCCAACAATTACAACACAACGACCAACATCTACCTCAGCAAGTATGAACTGAACTGTACGTTATATTCACATATGACAATTCATTATTCACTAGACATTGATAGAACTTGTTTATTATTGCTTATTATTAAACCCACAATTTTCGGTTTAGTATTGCTAACGTGTATTATCTATATATTTGCATTATTGATATTGATTTGTGTATTTTACTAATAAACACTGTTTGAAAATGTACCACCAGACTCCAACGGACACTTCTTTCTCTGCTGGTTAGACACCCAGTTACGGGGTACATAACCAAATTGGGGGCTCGTCCGGGATGATATTTCCAAATTGGGGGGCCAGAGAAATCGGCTAGAAGTCCGTTATCTGATCTGTTTGCGTGGGTAACCAGACGGGAACCAGCAGAGATGGGAATAGACAAAGTTATAAAGAACCCGACTTTGGGGGCATTGGAGAATGCCAGGAAGGTGGAATTGGTGAGTGTTGCGAGACGATTAAATCTCTCGGCGGTGAAATCGTCGATGAGAAAGTGGGAGATACAGAGAGCCATAGCCCAGCATAATATATCCAAGGCTGTGTTCGCGCTTGATACATTGAACCTGTTTCCTGAGAAGAAACCAGTCGATCGGGCGGCTCAGTTAGAGATAAAAAAAATAAGGTTGGAGATGGAGAAGAGGAAACTGGAGTATGAGATCCTGCTAAAGGAGTTGGAGGCGAAAAGGGAGAAAGGAAGAGCTGAGTTGATTGAGAAGGAGAAGCAGAGGCAGAATGAACTTCAGATGAGGCAGCTGGAAGGAGGAAAGAGGAATCTGAAAGGAGGATGGAGGAGGAAGAGAAACAACGGCAGTTCGAGAGGGAGAGATGGCAACATATGGGAAGCGGGGCAGATCGAGCGCAGAAGTTTAATGTAAGTAGGGAGTTTAGTTTAGTACCTCCGTTCGAGAGACGGACGTTGATAGTTACTTCTTGCATTTTGAAAAGGTGGCCGTGAATCAGAAGTGGCCCAGAGATCAGTGGGTGGCGTTGTTACAAAGTGTATTAAAAGGAAAGACTCAACAGGCATATGTGGCATTGTCCATGGAAGAGCCTGAGGATTATGAGGAAGTAAAACAGGCTATGCTTCGGGCCTATGAGTTGGTAGCTGAAGCGTATAGACAAAAGTTCAGAGATTTAAAGACACTGTGGAATCAGACGTATACAGAGTTTGCCTATGAGAAGGGTGAGCTCTTGGATAGTTGGTGCGCTGCAGAAAGGGTGGAGGAGGATTTCTATCGTTTAAGAGAGTTAATTCTGATTGAATAATTTAAAGGTTGTGTTTCGGATAATATCCGGACGTATCTGAACGAGAAGTCGAATAAGTCTATAACGGAATTTGCCAGGTTAGCAGATGAATATGCCCTAACCCACAAGACAAAGTTTCCTCCAAATAAGAGTTACCAGAAAGGGAGGAGGGACGGTAGAGAAAGTCCACGGGCTAAGGTAGAGAATAAGCAGGGAGCTAGTAGTAAAGGTAAGGAGGAGGACAAGCAAGCTGGCAGGAAGTTTCCTGGCTTGACCTGTTATAATTGTGGAAAGGTTGGTCATATTGCATCTAAGTGCTTTGCTCCGAAGAAGGAGACAGGAAAAGGGAAAACAGCAATCCCTACAGGATGTATTGAGTCGGTCAGCAGATCAACGAGGAAGGCAAATGTAGATAGAGTACCAGAGGGCCATCAGAAATTTATTTTGGAAGGGACGGTGTCTGTGAAAGAAGGAGAAACCCCAGTTCCAGTGAGAATCTGGAGGGATACTGGGGATGACCAGACATTGATCCTAAGTAAGGTGCTGTATTTCGATCCTGAAACTGGAGAGGTGGTATTAAGAGGCATCGAAAAAGGGACAGAAGCTGTACCTTTGCACAGGATCATTTTACAATGTGACCTGGTATCTGGACCTGTCGAAGTAGGGCTGCGTTGAGAATTACCGAGAGACGGCGTGGACGTCCTTCTTGTAATGATTTAACAGGTGGTGACGTGTGTTCAGCAGTGAAACTGACAATCAAGCCAGTGAGTGCTGAGGACCCGGCCCTAAATTCTAAGATCTATCCCGTATGCGCAATCACTCCCAGCATGTCGAGTAAGGCGGCTGAGAAAGAAGACAGTTTAAATGAGTCCACTGTTGATTTAGCTGAGACGTTTTTACCGACCCTGTATCTAGAGGGGTTAGGGGATGGTAAAGAGGAGAATAAGGAGGTGAAAGAAGATAAAGGAGATGAGGTAGATTTAACCTTAGCCAAGGGGGAATTTATACAGGCACAGAGTAAGGATGAGAAACAGATGAGGCAGTTAGAAGGTCCAGGGTTGGACACCGATGATCTGTCTGGCTTGACAGAACTGTTTGAAGAAGTTGAAAAATTTAAATGTGTTCCCGATAATGATGTTAGGGCAGTACTAGATGAAAAGGATGCCATTACCTTGAAGGAGTCTGCTGGGTTAGCAGATGGAGTTGTTTTAACCGGCAGGGTTGAGTTTACTCCGAAGGGGAGTTGCCCAGAGAGTAAATGGGAGGATCAGGGGAACTTAGAGTTTGAAAAGGGGACTGGTATTGGAAGCCTAGAAGAGGCAGATATCCCGTTTGCTTGTGTTCAGGTTGTTGAAGTACCTGTGGAGTCACAGGATACAGAACCTAGTGTTGAAGCTCAGAAAACGTCTGAGATATCTGATTTAGTTGAATAGGAATGCAGTCATTTTGGGTCAGATGGACTTGGTTTAGAGAAGAAAGGGTTAACCTTGGTACCAGTGGAAAGTGAGAATTCTCAGTTGTTTGTATTAAAAGGTGTGTTAAAAGTTAGTGAGGAGATGAAAGATGGTGATGTGAATATTATTGAAGGAGAAGGGAAAGGTGTTGTTCCTAAATTGAATAAAGAAAATTTAAACTGTGGATTGGTTTTAGAAGCAGTAACCAGGCTGAAGGAAAAATGGCTTGTTAACAAGGTGCCTGTGAATCAATTACAGTTTGTTTTGGAATTTAAAGGTAAACAACTGCCTGATGTTATTCAGGGAGGTGATTGGGAGAGACAGAACCAAAAGTGTTGTTTTGACAAAGAGGGATTTTAAATTGGAAATTAATAGAATGAAGGGTCCTGAAGATAGAATTAATGACTTGCTCAAAAATAAAGAATTGTGTGGAAGTTCAGAGAATGGGCTAAGTTTGGAAAATATTGGTGATAAGATAACTCCTATGAAAGGAGTATGTGGAGGCCTATTCCACACTGGTGAGCAAGCTAACTATGTGAGAGTTAAGTGGAAAAGGGGCAAAGATTGACCAGGTGCCACGTTGAATGGCAGGATCTGGTTTGGAGGGAGTTTGACAGAGCATGTGAATAATCAAGACAACACCATGGAAGATTGACTGTTGGGTTTGAAAGTAAAATAGAGATTGGTATTTGCACAAATGTCTGTAATGTACCACAGTATACTTACACATGCATTGGTTCACATTTTGTGCTGGGTTCACAGCCCTTTGGTAATTTGTTTTTACTGACGAAAAGAAAGGAGGTGTGCGGTTGTTGGATTGGAGTCTGATGCTACAGGAATTAGATGTTGAGATACAACATATTAAAGGTGATGCTAAGTTGAATGTATAATTGTATTACCTTTGTAGTTAAGAACCCTTCTATATTTTGTTAAACTCTGTAATCCTGTAAGACGCTGTATTAGATAATTTATACCTTAGTGAAAATTATCAGAATGATGGGGGTGTTACTAAGGATGAACAGCTCCGATGGGAAGAAGGGTGCAGAGCTGCCCATGACCCCCCCCCCCTTTGGAGAATCACAAACCGTTGCTGTTGATATGCTGCTAATGAGAGAGAGAGATGTAAGAGAAAGCATGCTGGAATTGGAACATCTGCTGCAGATAAGAGAGAGATAAAGCAGGGGAGTGAGACTTGTTGATCCACCATATTATGACTTCTGAAAGACATGTCTTCTGAGAGGGTTGTTTATCTTGTACCATTCTGTTCATTAAAATTCCTCAGTGGACAGCCGGAGTGGGCTGGTTTGATGGACACAGCCATTCATAATTGATGGACAACTGAGACTCTATGAGTAGGGATACAAGTGAGGTCTGGGGAGACACCCTTCAGAAACACAACTATTGAGCACTGCTTGAGTGTTGGAACCCACGTGAAGGTGTAGGGCTTCGGAAACCGAACAAAGGGATCGGTCAGTTTAACTCACGGTGCTATAGCAGGGCCGGTGGGGGCTTGTGTGTGTGTCAACGCATGCCAGAGTGACGATTCCACCACAGAAGAACGGTCTAGCTGAAGGACAGAGAGGTCATACCTGAATGGCCACAACACATCGACGGATCAGGAACGTAAAGAAGGTGTGCCTGCCTGCAGCTGTTACATCTTGCTCTCTCTCTCTCTCTCTCTCTCTCTCTCCAACAATTAGAACACAACGACCAACATCTACCTCAGCACGTATGAACTGAACTGTACGGTATATTCACATATGACATTTCATTATCCCCTAGACATTGATAGAGCTTGTTTATTATTGATTATTATTATGCCCACACTTTTTGGTTTAGTATTGCTAACGTGTATTATCTATATATTTGCATTGTTGATATTGATTTGTGTATTTTACTAATAAAAACTGTTTGAAACTAGTACCACCGGACTACAAGTGATAGTTCTTTCTCTGCTGGTTAGACACCCAGTTACGGGGTACGTAACAAATTGGGGGCTCGTCCGGTATCTGATTACCGAATTGTTGGTCCAGTGAATTATGCTGTAAGGTGACAGTATCTTAAACAGCCATGCGCTCCAAAGCCAGGGTGCAGAACAGCGTCACTGAAAGCCGAACATCGGATTTGGACGGGGTACAGCCGCGGTAAACCCCGAACGGACGCTCAGTGGCCACATTATTTGGTACGGGAAGTAGATAAGAATTGCCCAGTAAATGTAGACGTCCACAGTTTTAACAACTGCCAGTGAGATTTACTGCAGGATTTTTTTATTTTAAATATCATTGCCAGATATACACCGACTATCCTCACAAAATTACACAGAATAAAAAAAAAACAGGCATCCGTAAATTCAGGCAATTTTCTGGACAATATTGAACTGGTGGAAAGTCTAGAAACACTATGATGACAAGTGGGGTAATAAAACTCCATAGCAACACGATTTTACCATGTTAAAATATCCCATGACTACCGTAACGTTGTCCCTTTAACATACATTTTCTATCTCCCGTTGTAATTTTCAGACCATGTCATTACTACTGTGTGGGAGTCTGTATATAATCCCCATCAGAGTCTTTGTACCCTTGCAGTTTCCTAGTTCTATCCACAATGATTCAAAACCTTCCTGCCCTATGTCACCTCTTTCGAATGATTTGATTTCATTTCCACCAAGAGTCACTCCACCCTTTCTGCCGACCTGCCTGTCCTTTCCATACAGTGTGTATCATTTGATGTTAAACTCCCAGCTAAAATATTCTTTCAGCCACGATTCAGTGACGCCCACAATCTCATGCATGCCAATCTGTCAATATGCTGCATCCGTCTATTATTCCCCGTACTGCTCGCATTCAACCGTCACACCGTCAGTCTCGTACTCTCCCTTTCCCATTCTGTCTGCCATTTACATTGCAACTCATCCCATTGGCTGCAATTCTGCCTTATCATCAGCCTCCCCTTTCTAGCAGAATCACTGCAATCTGCCTCTGTTTATGAACCAACTACCCCAGTCTCAGCATTATATCTCCAGTACCCATCCCCCTGCAAAATTAGCCCTCCTGAGTTGTTCTGGAAAACCTGCCCGCCCGCAAGGATCTTGGTTCCCCTGGGATTCTGGTGTAACTCATCCCTTTTGTACAGGTCACACCTTGCCCAGCCGAGATCCCAATCGTCCATATAGCTGAACCTCTGCCTCCTGCACCAGTTCCTCAGACACTGCAAAATCATTCCATTCTTGTCTTCGCTGGCACATGGCATTCCATCAATTCACAGATTACTACCCTGTAGGTCCTGTTTCTCAGCTTTCTACCGAGCTTCCTATAATATCTCCCAGGAACCCCTTCATTTTCCTGCCTATGTCATTGCTGACAGTATGCAACAAATCATCTATCTGGCTGCTCACCCTGTCCCCCCCCCCATAGAATGCCAAGTACCCGATCTGAGACATCCCTGACACTGTCACCTGGGAGGCAACATCCATCAAGAATCTCGTCTCTGTTTCTGTGACTATGGAATCATTTATACCCACTGTAGACCTCTTCACTTCTGTTCCCTTCCGAGCCAGAGACAACAGAGGCTGTGCTTCCAGCTGATAGGTCGTCCCTCTCACTCGGGGTATACTCAGAGTGGTATACATTACTGCGGGGCAAGTCCAAGGGGCTTGACTGCACAGATTACTACCCTGTGGGTCCTTTTTCTCAGCCTTCTACCTAGGTTCCTATATTATCTCCCAGGAACCCCTTCATTTTTTCTGCCCATACCATTGGTGCCAGTATGTACCAAGGCATCTATCTGGCTGCTCACACTATAGAATGCCATGTACCCGATCTGGGACATCAGATATCATAGTAGACTTATTTTTTGAGGAGCACGTCCACGGGGCTTGTCTGCACTGGCTGCTCATTTCGCTTCCTTCTGCCGACAGTCACCAAGTTTCTCTCCTCCTGCAAACTGGGGGAGACTAACTCCTTGTGTCTCCGAACTCAAGCTTAAACCATACCGGTACCCAAGCAGCGTGTGGCTAAATCCCTCAATGACTATCGTCCTGTGGCACTTACATCCACAGTTGAAGTGTTTTGAGGGTCTGATGTTGAGGCATGCCAGCTCCTGTCTGAACAGTGACCTGTTCTACTCCAATTTGTCTACTGAAACAACAGATCTACAGCACATCTTCTACGTCTTCAGTGATCAACGTTAATTCTGAATTGTAAAGCACTTGAGCCTGATCGCCTCACAGTACAATTCCCTTGACGAGGTGAATTCAGTTTTTCTGTGCTCCACATTACCATTTCCATGATGCCTGTGAGTCGCCGATAAAACAGTCTTAGCTGCTCTTTTCAGCCTCAATATCCCGTCTGTGGCAGGAAAGTGCGATACCGTGCCGTGTTCAAATGTATTTGCTCTTCGCGATTAGTATGCACAGATTCCAGGATTTTATGTTCCCTTAAGATTAACCCACCCTTGTCATCACGACAGTGTTTAGTTCACGGTCTGGTCTGCGGCATCCAGTTGTGGGAAACAGGGGTTATGAATCAATAGATCCAGATCTCATTCTTGATAACACCCGAGATGGGGGTGAGTGGGTTGTCTAATTCGGAAATAAACTCAGTGGTAATTTTTTGAAGTGCACCTGTACAACAGCTCGTTAATTCTGATCAATAAATCACGTGACACCAGCTCAGTTACTTTATGAAAATCATGCAGGAGATCCAGGTGTTGTTCAGAACAAACATCAGATTGGGGAAGAATGTGATCTCAGTGACTTTGACAGCGGAATGATTGTTGGTTCCAGACGGAGTAGTGTGAATATCTCTGGGATTGTCACGCACAACTGTCTCGTTTATAGACAATGACGCGAAATACAAACAGCAAACATCCGGTGAGTGTCAGTGATGGACGGGAAAACGCCGTGTGTATGAGAGAGACCGGGGAGAGAATGGCCAGACTGATTCAAGCTGCCGGGAAGGCAACAGGATGTCTAATAAGCACAGGTTGCAACAGGGAAAGCGGCCAGTGAGTGAGTGGGCCAGTGAAGGAGTGGAGCTTTGAGGCTTTGACTCGAGAGGCTTCGACAAGAAGAGGCGGTGTACGAGCTTGTTCCCAGTTAGTCTTTACAATGCCTCCTGAGACAGTGATGCGGTAGTCTTGGGGGAACTCCCCTCTCCCGCAGAGTCACATCTGCCAGAAGTGCTTGCGGCTGGGCGATCTGGAAGACCGTGTGAGGAATCTGGAGCCGCAGCTGGATGACCTTCGACTCATAAGGAAGAATGAGGCTGCCATAGATGAGAGCTACAGGGAGGTAGTCACACCTAGGCTGCCGGAAGCAGGTCGTTGGGTGACAGTCCGAGGCGGGAAAGCGAAGGAGAGTAGACAGGTAGTGCAGAGCACACGTTTAGCCATTCCCCTGAATAATAAGTTTACCGTCCTGGATACTGTTGGTGAGGACGACCGACCAGGTGTGAGCCACGGTGGCAGGGCCTCTAGGACTGAGTCTGACCCTGTGGTGTAGAAGGGTGGGACGGAGTGGAGGAGAGCTGTCGTCATTGGAGACTCTATAGTCAGGGGGGCAGACAGGAGGTTTTGTGGATGTGAGTAGGACACCCGCATGTTTTGTTGCCTTCCTGGTGCCAGGGTCTGGGATGTCTTTGGTCGTGTGCATGACATTCTGGTACGAGAGGGAAAATAACCAGAAGATTACCTGACTGGAAGACCACAGTACATGCGCTTGCAACACTTTTGTGTCAGACAGAGTGCTTAGCAGCACAGGGGACTGTCCTGTCTCCCTTTCTCTTCACCATCTACACCGCGGACTTCAACTACTGCACCGAGTCTTGCCACCTTCAAAAGTTTTCTGATGACTCTGCCACAGTTGTATGCATCAACAAGGGAGGTGAGGCGGAGTACAGGGCTGCGGTGGGAAACTTTGTTTCATGGTACGAGCAGCTTACCATGCAGCCCTAATGCAGCTTAATGTGAAAAAGACTAAGGAGCTGGTGGTGGATCTGAGGAGGGCTAAGGCACCGGTGACCCCTGTTTCCATCCAAGGGTCAGTGTGGACATGGTGGAGGATTACAAATACCTAGGGATACGAATGGACTATAAACAGGACTGGTCAAAGAACACTGAGGCTGTCTACAAGAAGGGTCTGAGCGTCGCTACTTGCTGAGGAGACTGAGGATCTTTAACATCTGCCGGACGATGCTGAGGATGTTCTACGAGTCTGTGGTGGCCAGTGCTATCATGTTTGCTGTTGTGTGCTGGGGCAACAGGCTGAGTGTAGCAGACACCAACAGAATCAAATTTCATTCGTAAGGCCAGTGATGTTATGAGGGCCAAACTGGACTCTCTGATGGTGGTGTCTGAAAAGAGGATGCTGTCCAAGTTGCATGCCATCTTGGACAATGACTCCCATCCACTCCATAATGTACTGGTTAGGCACAGGAGTACATTCAGCCAGAGACTCATTCCACCGAGATGTAACACTGAGTATCATAGGAAGCCATTCCTGCCTGTGGCCATCAAACTTTGCAACTCCTCCCTCGGAGTGTCAGACACCCTGAGCCACTAGGCTGGTCCTCGACTTATTTCCACTTGGCATAATTACTATTATTATTTAATTATGTATGGTTTTATATTGCTATATTTCTACACTGTTCTTTCTTGGTGCGAGCGTAACAAAACCCAATTTCCTTCGGAATCAATAAAGTATGTCTGTCTGTCTGTCAAGTCATGATACATGTTGGTACCAATGACGTAGGCAGGAAGAGGGATGAGGCCTGAAGTGTGAGTTTCGGGAACTAGGCAGAAGGCCGAAGAACAGGACCTCCAGGGTGGGCGTTCTCAGGATTGCTGTCAGTGCTACGTGATAGTGATGGTAAGAAATGGATGAGGTGAATGAGTGGCTGAGGAGTTGGTGCAGGGGGCAGGGTTTTAGATTTTTGGATCATTGGGATCGCTTCTGGGGGAGGCGGGACCTGTACAGATTGGTTGGGTTGCACTGGAACTTGAGGGGGAGCAATATCCTTGCAGGTAGGTTCGCTAGCAATGTTCGGGAGTTGTATGTTGATGCATACAACTATGGCAGAGTCATCAGAAAACTTTTGAAGGTGGCAAGACTCGGTGCAGTAGTTGAAGTCCGCGGTGTAGATGGTGAAGAGAAAGGGAGACAGGACAGTCCCCTGTGCTGCTAAGCACTCTGTCTGCAAATTGCAATGGGGTTGGAACCCGGAGCGACAGAGCAGTGAAAGAAGTGCATGGAGTAAAGCCAGATCTAACATTTAGAGAGGCTTTCAGGAAAGATAAGCAGAATAAAAGGTGTAAAAGTAGTAAGGTAGAAGGGCTAAACTGATGGTGGTACTTTCATGCAAGAAGCATCAGTAACAAACGTGATGAACTGAGAGCTTGGATACATACATTTAATTATGATGTAGTGTGCATTACAGAGACTTGGTTGGCACCAGGGCAGGAATGGATCTGTGGCATTACTGGTCAGGGGTAAAATTACAGCTACAGAGAGGGTGACAAATGTAGCAGGATCCCGTTTTGAGTCGGTATGGATGGAAGTCAGGAACAGCAAGGAAGCAGTTACTCTATTGGGGGTATTCCTTAGGCCTCCTGGTAGCAGCAGAGATACCGAGCAGCAGATTGGGAGGCAGATTTTGGAAAGATTCAAAAATAACAGGGTGGTTATCATGGGTGACTTTAACTTCCCTAATACTGATTGGCACCTGATTAGTTCCGAGGGTTTCGATGGGGCAGAGTTTGTTAAGTGTGTCCAGGATGGATTCCTGTCACAGTATGTTGACAGGCCGACTAGGGGGAATGCCATACTAGATCTAGTATTAGGTAACAATCCGGGTCAGGTCACAGATCTCTCAGCGGCTGAGCATCTGGGGGACAGTGATCACCGCTCACTGCCTTTAGCATTATGATGGATAAGGATAGAATCAGAGAGGACAGGAACAATTTTAATTGGGGAAGGGCAAATTATGAGGCTATAAGGCTAGAACTGTGGGTGTGAATTGGGATGATGTTATTGCAGGGAAATGTACTATGGACATGTCGTCGATGTTGAAGGATCTCTTGAGGGATGTTAGGATTAACTTTGTCCCGGTGAGGAAGATAAAGAATTATAGGGTGTGTTATGAAGGATGAACAACTCTGATGGGCAGAATGGTACAGAGTTGCCCATGTTTTCCCCCCTCCCACGGCAAACTGTTACTGTTACCAGGCTGCTAATGAGAGAGAAAGGGAGACAAAGGGGAAAACATACTGGGACTGGAACATTTGCTTCAGATAAGGGAGAGATAACACCGGGAGACAGAGACTTGTTGTTCCACCATATTATGACTCCTGAAAGACTTATAGCTCCGGAGAGGGCTGTTTACTTGGTACCATTCTGTTCATTAAAATTCCTCAGTGGACAGCCGGAGTGGGCTGATTTGATGGACTAAGCCTTTCAAAACTGATTGACACCTGAGACACCGTGAGTAGGGATAAAAGTGAGGACTGGGGAGACACCCCTCAGACACACCAGGAGACACACTAGTGTGCACTGCTTGAGTGCTGGAACCCACAAGAAGGTGTGGGGCATCGGGGACCGAACAAAGGATCGGTCAGTTTAACTCAGTGTTTATAGCAGGGCCGGTGGGGGCTTGTGTATGTGTCCGCCCTTGCCTTGGTGACGAGTCCACCACAGAAGAACGGTCTAGCTGAAGGACAGAGGGGTCATACATGAATGGCCAAAACACATCGACAGATCAAGAACGTAAAGCAAGGTTTGACTGACTAGCTGTCACTGTTCGCTCGTTCTCTCTCTCTCTCCCCCAACAATTACAACAAAACCAACAACAACTACGTCAGCACGTATGAACTGAACTGAACTTTATATTCACATATGACAATTCATTATCCCCTAGACATCGATAGAGCTTGTTTATTGTTGATTAATATTATACCCACACTTTTAGGTTTAGTATTGCTAACGTGTATTATCTATATATTTGCATCATTGATATTGATTTGTGTATTTTACTAATAAACACTGCTTGAAAATAGTACCACCAGACTCCAACGGATACTTCTGTCTTTGCTGGTCAGACAGCCAGTTACGGGGTACGTAACAGGTGAAGGAAGCAATGAGAGAGAACTTGATGATGGTGAGGAAAATATGGAGGAATTTAAAGTGGGGGTGAATTTAACGTGAATTTAAATATAATCCCCCGCCTTAAATTGAGAGAGAGAGAGAGAGAGAGAGAGAGAGAGAGAGAGAGAGAGAGAGAGAGACTCTTTAATTGCTGTCAGTTCCACCCAGAACAGGAACTATTTTGTCGACGTCCCTGTCAGGATGTGGCAAGATACTTTATTTCTCATCAAATATCCCACTGGTTTCACCAAACTACTACGGATACAATCAAGTACATTGTTATTTAAAAAAAACAGCAATGTGTACACCACCTTATAAACTTAGGTCATATCGAATTCTTCTCAGTCACTGGAAAAAAACCCAAGACCACAGACTTTTCCTCACAGGACAACTCACACGGTGCTGATGTCTCTCTGTTAAACCTTCTTTTGATCTCCCCCCTACCCACACACTTCTGACGGAAGGGAATCAACACCGCAGACGGTGATCCACAACCAGTCTCAGCAACCGATTCTATAATGGAACCATCACATCTTTACACACCTCCCCGCTCCCCCCCCCCATAAACTGCAGTGTGAGCAGTTCTCATCATTTCTCTCTCTCCCAGTAGCTACCTATCGAAATGTCGTAAAGATGTAGACAGAAAGTGTCGATGGAATGAACAAAGCAAATCCTCAGTTCCCTCGGTCGGGGATCGGTAAAGCCCCGAGTGTGGACGGATCGGCTTCCCGCTGTTGCAAGCGGTAGCCCGGGGACAGTTCCGAGATGCGGGAAGCTCGCACCTCCCGAGCCTTCGGAGATGATTCGGAGCTGGGTTGAAAGAGCGGCGTTTCCGATAACACCTCCAACTACACCGGTTTCCCGCGGGACATGCACAGGAAGTCGATGTATTCAATTAGCTGAAGGGAATTATTAATCCTTTCAAAAGCGTTTCGCTACAGTTCAATTGCTGAACAACTGAATAAGTCCTCAGTCTCATTTAAGGGGCTAACTGCCTTTGTGATGTTTATATTTCAGTAAAAAAAAGCTTCTTACCCTGTACCGCGGCTCCAGATTCTGTTACCATCCTGTCCCGGTAAGGCTGTGTTCCGGGTTCTGTAAGTAATGAACACACCCTGGTTAATGTTCAGTCAGCTCCTGGTGATAATCATTAACTAAACCCACAGCGTTATCAGTGTGTCTCTCCATGTCCTGTTCATTAGCACAGGGTGCGTTCTGTCTCCGAACAAACATCACCATGGAGATGAAATGTGATCTCAGTGATTTCGAGAGTGGAATGTGTGTCGGTGCCAGACGGTGCAGTTTTATAGACAATAGGTGCAAGAGTAGGCCGTTCGGCCCTTCGCGCCGGCACTGCCATTCAATGTGATCATGGCTGATCATCCACAATCAGTACCCCGTTCCTGTGTTTTCCCCATATTCCATGACTCCGCTATTTTTAAGAGCTCTATCTAACTCTTTCTTGAAAGCATCCAGAGAACTGGCCTCCACTGCCTTCTGAGGCAGAGTGTTCCACAGATCCACCACTCTCTGGGTGAAAAAGTTTTTCCTCAACTCTGTTCTAAATGGCCTTCCCCTTATTCTTAAACTGTGGCCTTTGGTTCTGGACTCCCCCGACATCGGGAACATGTTTCTGGCCTCTCGCGTGACCAAACCCTTAATAATCTTATAAGTTTCAATCAGATCTTTCCCACTGAGGTTGGGTGGGACTGATGATCATAGATTAAGGGTGCAAGATGAAATGATGAAGGGGAACATGTGTTTGGTGAGAGTGGAACAGGGTGTCTGTGGAAGTGACGAGCGCAGGATGGATTACAACATTTCAGAGAAGTTTGGATAAGTACTCGGACGGGAGTGGAGTGCAGGGCTATGGTCATGGTGCAAGTCGATTGGACTCGGTAGAATAGTTCAGCCTGACTACACGGGCCGAGTGGCCTGTTTCTGTGCTGTGTTTCTCCATCTCTTTGGAAATTTCCACCCAGCCGACCACACAACACCATGGATTAAGATCTCCCTCCGCCCTTGTGATTTGTTCTTATTTACGGACAGGAGAATATCCACATTATTTATGAAGAACAGCGGCAGAATTTCCCCTTCCCTTCAGTGAACACTGCAACTGTAAAGACCGCTTTCCTGACGAATGATGACGGGAAGTATTACTTTTGTGTCCTCTCTCTACGCTGAGAACTTCTACTCTACGTTTAGATTGCACGTATCGTCCCCCTGCAGTACCAGCTCTTCCCACCAGCGTTTCTATATCCAGGTTATGTTGGGGGAAAAAAACCCTTCGCTTTAACCTTAATGACGTCAACCAGGGAATTCCGTTCATCTGCAATGGATCATATTGACAGTTTCCTCAACTGCACAGGTTACCACGACTTCACGCAAACAATATTCTCTCGATTCAGGTATTTCACGGACGAAAGCAAACTTTCACCATCGAGCGGGAGGATGAACAATTAATTTTATTGCATTTCTGGAACATGAGTGAAATCACTGGCAGGCCTTCCTCCTTCAAAGTGACCCACCACGTCAACATAAAGTGAACAGAACGATGACGTCAGCTGGGGGCGCATCACCGACCTCCAGATTAGTTTTTTTCTCTTTATGTAATTTCTCGCACTTTAACTGAAACTGGTTGATATGCATCAAGCCCGTACCTCTCTGACGCTGTAACTCAGTAACTCTTTTTCTGAAGCTTTCCGCTCCTTTTGGATCCTTTTGTGTTCTCCTCCTGACCTCTCTCGCTCGGCGTCAGCTCTTTGCCGGTATTCCAGGACTTCCTGTTGTAACCTCTCTCGCTCGGCGTCAGCTCTTTTCCGGTATTCCAGGACTTCCTGTTGTATCCTCTCTCGCTCGGCGTCAGCTCTTTGCCGGTATTCCAGGACTTCCTGTTGTAACCTCTCTCGCTCGGCGTCAGCTCTTTGCCGGTATTCCAGGACTTCCTGTTGTATCCTCTCTCGCTCGGCGTCAGCTCTTTGCCGGTATTCCAGGACTTCCTGTTGTATCCTCTCTCGCTCGGCGTCAGCTCTTTTCCGGTATTCCAGGACTTCCTGTTGTAACCTCTCTCGCTCGGCGTCAGCTCTTTGCCGGTATTCCAGGACTTCCTGTTGTAACCTCTCTCGCTCGGCGTCAGCTCTTTGCCGGTATTCCAGGACTTCCTGTTGTATCCTCTCTCGCTCGGCGTCAGCTCTTTGCCGGTATTCCAGGACTTCCTGTTGTAACCTCTCTCGCTCGGCGTCAGCTCTTTGCCGGTATTCCAGGACTTCCTGTTGTAAACTCTCTCGCTCGGCGTCAGCTCTTTGCCGGTATTCCACGTGCGAGTGAGGCGAAGAATAGAATGATTATGCACATTAATACGAGGCTGAGAGCATGGTGCAGGAAGGAAGGGTTCAGGTTTTTGGATAATTGGTCTTTGTTCCAGGGACATTGGGATCTGTTTCGAAGGGATGGTCTACATCTGAACCGGAGGGGTACTAACATTCCTGCAGGAGTATTTGCCAGTGCTGCTCGGGGGGGGGGGAGTTTAAACTGGATGTGCAGGGGGCAAGGATCCAGATCCAGAGGGTTGGTCAGAAGGTGCATGGGGTTAAATGTGTACAAGGTTTGGGTGATCTTGAGTAGGTCATCAAAATTCAGGGTGCAATTTGCCCGATGGAAGTTCAAGGAGCTGGGTTAGGTACAGTAGACAGTGTTTTAAGCAAAGAGAGGAGGAATGGGCTAAGAATTCTATACTTGAATGCGCGTAGTGTCAGAAATAAGACAGATGAACTTGAAGCTCAGATGAAAATGGGGAACTACGATATTGTTGGGATAACGGAGACATGGCTGCAAGGGGATCAGGCCTGGGAATTGAGTGTACCAGGGTATACGTGCTATCGTAGAGACAGAAATATGGGAAGAGGGGGTGGGGTGGCCCTGTTGGTGAGGAATGAGTTTCAGTCCTTAGCAAGAGGTGACTTGGGAACAGGGGAAGTAGAGTCTGTGTGGATTGAGCTGAGGAACAGTAAGGGTAAAAAGACCCTAATGGGTGTTGTGTACAGGCCCCCAAACAGTAGCGTGGATATTGGGTACAAGTTGATTAGGGAGTTAACATTGGCATGTGCTAAAGGTAATGCAGTCGTTATGGGAGATTTCAACATGCAGGTGGACTGGGAGAATCAGGTAGGTGCTGGACCCCAGGATAGGGAGTTTGTGGAGTGTCTAAGGGATGTATCTTTGGAACAGCTTGTGCTTGAGCCAACCAGGAACGAGGCTATTTTGGACCTGGTGATGTGTAATGCACAGGAATTGATAAGTGATCTTGAAGTAAAGGAGCCATTAGGAAGTAGTGATCATAACATGATAAGTATTTATCTACAATTTGAGAGGGATAAGGGCAGATCAGAGGTGTCAGTGTTGCAATTAAACAAAGGAGACAACGGAGCCATGAGGGATGAGCTGGCCAAAGTTAAATGGGCGGATGCCCTGGCAGGAAAGACAGTGGATCAGCAGTGGCAGATATTCTTGGGGATAATACAAAAGATGCAAATGCAGTTCATTCCAATGAGAAGGAAGGATTCAAAGAGGTGGAAGGGGCCACAGTGGTTGACAAAGGAAGTCAGAGATTGTATAGCATTAAAGAAAAATAAGTATGACAGGGCTAAGCAGAGTGGGAATACAGATGATTGGGAAAGTTTTAAGGAACAGCAGATCTTAACTAAAAAAGCAATACGGAGAGAAAAAATCAGGTATGAGCTCAGTCTAGCCAGGAATATAAAAGGGGATAGCAAAAGCTTTTTTAGCTATGTGAAGAGAAAGAATATAGCTAAGAACAATGTTGGCCCCTTGAAGAATGAATTGGGAGAAATTGTTATGGGAATCAGGGAAATGGCAACAGAATTTAATGCATACTTTAGATCTGTCTTCACCAGGGAGGACACAAGCTATCTCCCAGATGTATGGATGGGCCAGGGTCATAAGATATCAGAGGAAGTGAGACAGATTGACATTAGGAAAGAAACTGTGATGAGTTGACTGGTAGGACTGAAGGCTAATAAATCCCCGGATCCAGATGGTCTGCATCCGAGGGTTCTAAAAGAGGTGGCTCAGGAAATTGCGGATGCATTGGTAATCATTTTCCAATGTTCCTTAGATTCAGGATCAGTTCCTGAAGGTTGGAGAGTGGCTACTGTTATCCCACTTTTCAAGAAGGGAGGGAAGGAGAAAACGGAGAACTATCGCCCTGTTAGCCTAACGTCAGTCGAGGGGAAGATGCTTGAGTCCATTATTAAGGACGAAATAGTGGCACATCTAGATGGCAGAAATAGGATTAGGCCGAGCCAGCATGGATTTACCAAGGGCAAATCATGCTTGACTAATCTGTTGGAGTTTTTTGAGGGTGTAACAAGGATGTTAGACGAGGGTAAGCCAGTGGATGTTGTATACCTAGATTTTCAGAAGGCATTCGATAAGGTGCCACATAGGAGATTGGTGAGTAAAATCAGAGCTCATGGCATTGGGGGCAGGGTTTCAACATGGATAGAAAACTGGTTGGCAGATAGAAAGCAAAGGGTAGCAGTGAATGGGTGTTTCTCGGACTGGCTGGAGGTGACTAGTGAGGTACCACAGGGCTCTGTATTGGGACCACATCTCTTTACGATTTATGTCAATGATTTAGATGAGGGCATTGAAAACTATATCAGCAAGTTGCTGACGATACTAAACTGGGTGGCAGTGTGACATGCGAAGAGGACGTTAGGAGAATACAGGGAGACTTGGATAGGCTGAGTGAGTGGGCAGATACTTGGCAGATGTCATTCAATGTGAATAAATGTGAAGTTATCCACTTTGGAAGCAGGAACAAGAGGGCAGAGTATTGTCTGAACGGTGTAGAGTTAGGTAAGGGAGAAATGCAAAGAGACCTAGGAGTCCTAGTTCACCAGTCAATGAAGGTGAATGAGCAAGTGCAACAGGCAGTGAAGAGGGCAAATGGAATGTTGGCCCTTGTTACAAGGGGAATTGAATACAAGAGCAAGGATGTCCTTTTGCATTTGTACAGGGCCCTGGTGAGACCACACCTGGAATATTGTGTACAGTTTTGGTCTCCAGGTTTAAGGAAGGACATTCTGGCAGTTGAGGAAGTGCAGCGTAGATTCACTAGGTTGATTCCTGGGATGGCAGGGCTGTCTTACGCAGAGAGATTGGAGAGATTGGGCTTGTACACGCTGGAATTGAGAAGATTGAGAGGGGATCTGATTGAAACGTTTAAGATAATTAAAGGATTTGATAGGATTGAGGCAGGAAATATGTTCCAGATGTTGGGAGAGTCCAGTACCAGAGGGCATGGATTGAGAATAAGAGGTCAGTTATTTAAAACAGAGTTGAGGAAGAGCTTCTTCTCCCAGAGAGTTGTGCAGGTGTGGAATGCACTACCTCGGAAGACGGTGGAGGCCAATTCTCTGGATGCTTTCAAGAAGGAGCTAGATAGATATCTGATGGATAGGGGAATCAAGGGATATGGGGACAAGACAGGGACTGGGTATTGATAGTGAATGATCAGCCATGATCTTAGAATGGCGGTGCAGACTCGAGGGGCCGAATGGTCTACTTCTGCACCTATTGTCTATTGTCTATTGTCTAAAACCATTCAAGGCACATCATGAAGGGAGTCATTGATTACGCGCCCATTTAGATCGGTTGGAACCCCTGCCATAGCAATCTGCTTTCCTGTATACGTGTGGAGCCTGATTTTCAATTCTTTTACAGTCATATTATGACGCTACGTAAATATCAAAGATTGATAAACGATCCTGAATTCGTTGGGCTTTTGAAATGTAATAGGAGCTAGCAGCTGCAAGCTCTTCTTCCTTTCATTTGTAATACCAGCAACACTTCGCTTTCTGGCAAAGATACTTTGTGCAATGGCGGTCGCGTGCACATTCGCAATGATCTGCTTCATAAGAGCTGAATAAACAATAAGCCCACCCGCAGGAGCAGCTGTTATTAGCGTTCCTAATGGTTCCAAGTTCAGCGTCATGATAACTATTAAATTCGTTTAATAGTTTAATCACAGTATCAAGTCATTTTAATATTAATCTGCGGAATACAAGCATGATTGCAACCGAAGTGCCGCAGAAACTGGTCGCCTCGGTCACTTGAAATTTGTGATAATACTGGGAACAGCGATAGGGATAGGACACGGAGTGTCCTTACGAAGAAATAGAGAACACACCCTGTTTACCAACACGTCTTTTTTTACTTTTTTGCAAGACGAAGAAACCACTGTCATACCACCGCATCTAATGCTTCTTATATAAGATACCAAGAAGAAAATGTTTACCTGCCTCACCAACGGGTGGTTTGTGTAACTAACGATATCTCTCTGTAACAAATATGATGTAAGTACTAATGGCAATGCATTGTATACAGCAATCTAACTATATACTGGCAACGATTAACTGCCCAGAAACACCTTATAGTTCCGGTTGCGCGGAAAGTTCGTGCATCCCCCCTCTACGGACCCTCCCCCCAGCGGAACACCCCTCGGACGACGGGAATGGCATCCCCAACGCCCAGACCATACACGCTATCCACTGGGCCATTATGCACCCACTCTTCCTCCGCAGACGTCCATGCACCTGCACAGGCTGTAGTGGCCATATTACCCTGCCCGTGGACAGACAACAGACCCCAACACATCATCTCGATACTGTACCAGACGGATGCATTTCAGTAGACGGGTCGTCGACCAAGACATTCGGAATCTATTAAACGATACTACCGGGATACTACAGGAATTAGCCAAGGGGTTAAGGAAAACTATCACATCGCTGATGGATAAGGGGAATGTGCATCCATCGTTAGCGGCCTACCGGCGAGGTCAACCTGTTGGACTACCACGGGAACGCCATACTAGATTGCTACAAAAAAGCACTCGTGCGTCGTTACCTCACCCGACTAACAGCAACAAAGAGGCAGAAAGCCACACTCGTGTTTTGGGACGAGTCGGACCCACGATGGGGCACCTTACTAGCAGCGGACTTTCTATCACGACCGGGACACAATACCCCCAGTCAGCAATTCGTCAATTGCATCAGAATTAACAGCAAATTCGGTTTTTGTCTCCTCCATAAGTCAGCTATGTATCACTTGACCTGCGCCCGCCGTTTACTGTGTGACATTTTCAACCACCCCGAAACATCTCTATCGGGTCTGTACGCGTGCTTATACCGGATTCACCGAGAAACGGCATTGCTCAATAAGTAATTGTTCAATAGATCGGCTCTCGTTGATAAGCTATTACTGTGTAGATAAAGTATATAGACTAATTTATAAAGACACGGCACCGTGCCGGTTGTACACAACAACAATTCAGCTTGGTATATGAACTGTATCAGACGTATTTATTAACACAATGTACCCGCTAATAGTTATAAGTAAAAATGTCCCATAGACCTATTTATTGAAAGTTCTCGACTGTATAGTACTCTAAGCGATAACTGTAGCCGTATATAACATCGATAGATGTAATTGTCCTGTATTTCAAATAACTTACTGTCATACCACTCAATAGACAATAGATTCTAGAAACATATCTCAGGGTTTTATATTTGGGAGTATTATCTCCGGTCTGTATATTTGGAAGGACTGTCTCAGGAGTCCCTATCTCGGGTCTCTATATCTCGGGGTACTGTCTCAGGGTGTCTTTATCTCGAGATATAGTTACAGGGTGTATTACCATTTTAAGATCTGTACAAGTCAGAGTTTGTTGACCGTATAATCTAATATATTTCTCTTACACAGGTGTTAAAATGCCAGGAACAGGCCCATCACCTCCCCCGAGAGCCCGACTGCGTTCAGGCGATAGGCTCCGCTATCACCAAGACTGAAACGCATTTCTTTTAAGGCAAAGCACCAACTCCACCGCCAACACCGGATCGACACAGATAATTCAGATGAAGAACCGCCACAATTTAAAACGATACGGCGTCGTAAACGAAAGGCCCCGACAGAAGCAGGCCAAAACGGGAAAAAAGGAAGAAAGGGGAAAAAGGTCAGATTAACAGACACAACAGAGCATCAACCCGGGACGAAAGTGCCGCTACCCGAGGAAGAGAGAGAGATGCAAGGAGAGGGACCACCGAGTGAAGGGGGACAGAAAAGGGAAGGGTGTACACCGGGAGAAGGGGAGCGGGGACACTCAAAAGAAAGCGAAACACCCCCGAGGGAAGGAGAGGACGAAAGAGAGAACCACCACCGGAGGAGGGGGAGGGCGGAAGCGGAGACCCATCACCGGGGGAGGGGAAGAGAGAGAAGGAAGACGGAGGCGGGGACCCGCCACCAGCGGAGGGGGAGTACGGAAGGGGTGAGTCGCCACCGGGCGAGGCGGAGGATGGAAGGGGAGAGCAGCCAGTGTGGGAGGGGGAGGGGAAGGAGGATGACGGAGGGGGAGACCAACCCCCGGGGGAGGAGGGGGACGATGGAGGAGAAGCCGAACCCCCAGGAGAGGGGGAGGGCGGAACGAGAGAACCACCATCGAGGGAGGAGGACGGAGGCGGAGAACACCCCCCGGGAGAAGGGAAGAGCCGCCAGCGGGGTACGAACCGGTAGCGAAGTGGGGAACGGGAGCGGTACCTCCTTGGGAGGAAGAGGAAGACCCCACAGAAGGGGAAGGGCAACGGGACGAGGAAGGACCCACAGAAAAGGAGAGGGGAAGAGAAGAGGAAGGACCCACGAGAAAGGAGGGTGGGCAAGAAATTGAAAGACACACAGAGGAGAAGAGAGCGGAAACGGCGGGAACAAGCAAGGAATTGGATAACACAGATGACAACGAGGACACTGAAAGGCGGAAGAAAAGAAGAAAAAAGGAAAAGGAAAGGAAATGTACAGAGAGAGAAATAAGGGAACGGACGTCTGAAAGGAAGCAACGGGAACGCGGAAGAAGGAAAGAAAGGACACAAACAGAGAAGGAGGGTCCGGAAAATTGCGATTGTGATGTCACCGGGACAGGCAAACAACAAGCAGTACAGAATACGGGCCGGTATTAAATCCAGAACACGTCCCCGCGCCACTCATAATACGGAAATCCAGGAGACGGAGAGGTCAGACCTCCAATCCTACAATGGCTGAATCTCCGGGGCTACCAGAAGGTATTGAACTACACGAGCCCAGCAGCGACAGCGATGGATCTTTTTCTTCAGCAAGAGACACTCACTATAAAGTGTGTGGAATAGATATCAATCCCAATTTAATCATGACAGATAGGTTTAATAGGAGAACTACAATAATAGTCGATAATGTAGACTAACTAAACACGCACAAAAACATCACTATCAACTACACAACAATGAATCTTTCCTCGGAGTAATGACTGACAATGACATTGAGGACTCTAAATTCCTCATAGGTAAAGATATGGCTCATTGGTTGCAGCGCAGGCTCCTTGAAAGCCGACGCAACGCGATCGAACAACAGCAACAGGTAACGGAGTAACCGATTCTGATCGAGTCCGATTCTTCAGCGGAAGATACAGAGGCCGTAGCTGGACCATCACACTCAACACCCGTACGAACTATCATCAAGAAGGAACCGGACGAGCTAGGACCCGCGGGGGCAACAAGCCATCCATTAGGAGCAACCGAGAAAATCACACCACCTTCCGGTACCAGTAGCGATGACGACAATGATGGAGACAACGGAGGTGAAGAGGAACATCATGGAGACATGGAACAAGAAGAGCAAGAGGGCCAAGAGGAGACAGATCAGCATCAGGGGGATCCCGAAACAGAACGCAGACGGCGCAGGAAACAGCGGGCACATGAGAAATATAGCCACTTCACTAGTAAATGGCGCAGAGGCGGAACCAGCGACGATACAGACGGGGCCGCAAGACCAGCTCACCGCGACCGTTCACCCATCAGAGATGCGAATCGCCGCAAGCAGAAACACAGAATAGCACCTGGTCACGAATATGCAGTAAACAAGGGAAAAGAACTACTTCTAAAATACCAACTCACCGGTATCTCAGGCACCGACTTCCTTGCCCTAAACGGAATGACGGAAACAATGGTAGAAATAAAAGTAAGCCCCGGTAGCAGAGCATCACTGGACATCCGGCGCAGTAATATTCCGAATAAAAGAATGCAAAGAGCAATGGGCTGGACTCCAAGGCATACCCCAAGGAGATACGATCCTAACGATATTACGATCTACGGCTTCAACTTTACATCAAAGGGGATCCGCGATATAGTAAATCCACAGACGATAATACGTTATCTCTCAAAGGAAAGGGACGTAATGACAGCGTTCCAAATGTACGCACTTGGCTTGAAGAATAGAGCTTTCCAACAAAGCGACATCCAAGCCATGTCAGAATGTACAGGTCCCAATCATAAGCGGAGACTGATTGTCATGGCCATCGTTTCCAAAAGCTCCCAAAATAAGAATATCAGCCTAACGTTTAATGAATTTACTGTGAAACATACCTGTCTACCTTCCATGAATTTAAGCTTAGGGCCAGGGAGATTTGCCATGTACAAATTGGTACCCGCTGAACAGAAGAAAAGTCGCGTACTTTTGAATGAAATAAACGGTTTTATCAATTCGGTCAACTGTGGGGAGGACACGGCCTTCTGCGCATACATTTCAACCGGTAGTATACCATTTAGCGACGACAGACGAAGATGATGGGGACGAAGGAGAACCGGAAGCCGACGAGTAGACACAGAACATTCAGTATTTTAACTGACCAAAAATGTTTGTACAAAGAACCAAGTCAATCTCAACCACCAGTAGTTGTTGAACAAAGAGACACCAGTATTGTCAGCGTTTGTAAAGAAGATCGCAATCACCAATAATTGTTGAAACAAAGATGACTAAAACCTAAACGTTAGTATTGTCGGTATCAGAGATAAATTAATTTGTAATGTAAAAACAATCACAATATTTTTTTACAATTTAAAATATAATTATTTTATTAAATACATCATATAGTTTACGCACCGTTATTTACATTTTGTACTTTACACTTTACTTATCAATTAGGTGACAGATAGAACTTCGGTCCAATATGAACCGTGATTACAGTATGAACTGTGACATTTCACCTGTCAACCAGATATCAAACGTTTGTCCATCTAACACGCATTTATGACTTGTGTTTTACATTTCACTCGTCAATCAGATATCAGCCATTTGTCGCTCTACCATGGCTTCATGCCTCATGTTTTACAATTCACTTGTCAGCTCTTGATGGAGCTTTCCATCCGCGATTCAATAATGGTCGTCGCGAGCCTCATCGGACAGCCGCAAAGCCAAATTGACGAAGCGCCAATTTGAAGACGATACTAATCACCAGGAGGCGGCGCGTCCATCTGGCTATATATACACCACACAACGAACAAACCGCTATCGCCTATTATACTATTGACGATGGTCTCCTTGGTATTTCACTGTCTCGAGCTCGCAGGCCTTCTTTCACTGGCGTTCGTGTGGCATCTCCTCTGGGCGCCCCTGATCGTACCATTGCTAGTCACGTCGGTGTCCTTGTAGATCAGAGTCTTTTGCGCCATTCTTCTGGCTACTATATGGATTGTGCTATGGCTCCTGGAGATTGTACGTACAGGCTACATCTGCTACCACGTATATCGAGCTTGTGAATTGCCTGAACTACCCACTGTCCAGGAGCAAAGACTACATTTGGAGGAACAGGAAAAAGCGTGGTCCTGTATACCAGAGCGCACTACCAACCAAAGACATTCGGGAGCATTTTCAATAATGACCAGAGCTCGATGTCATCATCTATGGATCTGTTTATAACAGTGACTGGATTACCATTTTGGGTTGCTCACCTCGGAAAAGAACTGCACGTGAAGGATGGATACGTACTGACTGAGGACAGTAGAATCTATGACGGGCCCGAAACGGGAGGCAGGATACGGGCCCGTATATTGGTCTACCTGGGTGACGCGCCCGTATATGGATAGACCGGCCACGGGGTGGCGCTCCAACGTGACGGGCCCGTATATGGATAGACCCGCCACGGGGTGGCGCTCCGGCGTGACGGGCCCGTATACGGGAGGCAGGATACGGGCCCGTATATGGATAGACCGGCCACGGGGTGGCGCTCCGGCGTGACGGGCCGGTATATCGATAGACCGGGGTGACGGGCCCGTATATGGATAGACCGGCCACGGGGTGGCGCTCCAGCGTGACGGGCCCGCATATCGGGAGACAGGATACGGGCCCGTATATCGGGAGACAGGATACAGGCCCGTATATCGGTAGACCAGGGTGACGGGCCAGTATATCGGTAGACGGGGGTTACGTGCCCGTCTACGGGAGTCAGGATACGGGCCCGTATATCGATAGACCGGGGTGACGGGCCCGTATATGGATAGACCGGCCACGGGGTGGCGCTCCAGCGTGACGGGCCCGTATATCGGGAGACAGGATACGGGCCCGTATATCGGGAGACAGGATACAGGCCCGTATATCGGTAGACCAGGGTGACGGGCCAGTATATCGGTAGACGGGGGTTACGTGCCCGTCTACGGGAGTCAGGATACGGGCCCGTATATCGATAGACCGGGGTGACGGGCCCGTATATGGATAGACCGGCCACGGGGTGGCGCTCCAGCGTGACGGGCCCGTATATCGGGAGACAGGATACGGGCCCGTATATCGGGAGACAGGATACAGGCCCGTATATCGGTAGACCAGGGTGACGGGCCAGTATATCGGTAGACGGGGGTTACGTGCCCGTCTACGGGAGTCAGGATACGGGCCCGTATATCGGTAGACCGGGGTGCCGGGCCCGTTATATGGATAGACCGGCCACAGGTTGGAGCTCCGGCGTGACGGGCCCGAATATGGATAGACCGGCCACCGGGTGGCGCTCCGGCGTGACGGGCCCGTATTCCGCCAACCATATACGGGCCCGTCACTCCGGTCTACCGATATACGGGCCCGTATATGGTTAGCGGGATATGGGCCCATATATGAGTAACGGAAGGTCCCCCTCCAGGGTCTAAACAGTATATGGGCAGTGGAAGGTACTCCCGGACAGCCGTTCCATATACGGCAGCAACATTCTCAAGAAGTCTAGATGGCTAATAGAGGCGCAGCAGTGAGCATTCTGCAAATCAGGCGCCTTTCTCCATTGGAGGCTGGCGTAACACTTATAACTCAAACCCATGTTATATTTGATTGGGGTATGCTGTGTCAGTCATTCCTGTCGTTAGGGACATTAGCAACTATGTCATCAATACACAATTACTGAATTATGGTTAATAAACTGGTACATGCGCAGTAAAGGCACACGAATCTAAGGCCCGTTAATTTTGAGATGCTTGCTTCATTTTAGAATAATTCTGCTTGAGAGATCTGGGACTGTTCTATTAAGAGGGGCGACGGGTATACTCTCTTACACATGCGCAACCCATGTCTGTGGATCCATTAAGGGGATGGTGTGGATCCATTAAGGGGGCGGTGTGGATCCATTAAAGGGGTGGTGTGGATCCGTTAAGGGGGTGGTGTGGATCCATTAAAGGGGTGATTTATAATATAATGAATTATAGAAGCAATAATAATTGTAACGTTCTCCTTCGCGTGTACTAATAACGCCGAATTCAACGTCGATATAAACCACAGTCAATGAAACCAGATCGCAGTAAGATTAACCATTTACTGTTCACTCTTCACATTAACATATGGTGAAAACTGTTGATAAAACAATACAAGATTGATACAGTATTTGTTCCTTCCTTAATATCACGTTTCAATTGTAAATACTTGCAAAGGTGACTATAACTACATTACACTAAGGTGCAGTATACAGGCAGAGTTTACCTGCTCCATTGACTACTTTAAATACACTTCAATGCAAACTATCCGCAACTCTTTAACTAACGAAAGCATAAACATTATCGACCGTCGTTACTTTTAACAGGATCGGCATTAACATCTTAGTTCAATATATCGATTATCTATTAACTTACAGCGTTGCTCTCACTGTGATTTCTAATGCCTGCAAAACAACTTCTGCTCAGGTGTGCCTCGTGGTGAGCCCCCACCCTCGCGTTAATTTCAAACCGGTACTTTCCCACAAGACGTGGCGAAACCGGATGTGACGTCATCGCATGCCGATATATTTTACATGCAATGAATATACTTTAAACACTTCTAATTCTAACTAGGAAATACTATCGAATGAATTACTAAGCGAAAATATTATAAACTAAATAACTGTCGTAAAGACAGCACACTCCCCGCTTGACCTTCGTAAGGTCATAATGAACAGAGTACAAAACTTAGTCTCTTAATCAGTCATTAGGTAGAAGTAGAATAACTTCTGTAACTGGCTCTTGGTAAATTTTCACATCGCCTTGGTCGGTAGTCTTCAATTCGATCTTCCTGACATGTCCATCCTCGCTAGGGAATGTAGCAGTGATTCTGGCCATTGGCCAGCTGTTGCGGGCGATTTGCTTGTCCCTGAGCAGGACTAAATCTCCAACTTGAAGATTCCTGCGGGCTTCTGTCCACTTTTGTCTCTGTTGCAACAAAGGTAGATAGGTGGATGTGGAGAGGATGTTTCATGTATTGGGGTAGTCTAGGACCAGAGGACACAGATAGCATGGATGTGGAGAAGATGTTTACTATAGTGGGGGAGTCTAGGACCAGAGGACACAGATAGAGTGGATGTGGAGAGGATGTTTCCTGTAGTGGGGGAGTCTAGGACCAGAGTACTCAGATAGAGTGGATGTGAAGAGGATGTTTCCTATAGTGGGGGGTTCTATGAACAGATGACACATATAGTGTGGATGTGCAGAGGATGTTTCCCATAGTGGGGGAGACTAGGACCAGAAGACACAGATAGAATGGATGTGGAGAGGATGGTTCCGGTAGTGGGGGAGTCTAGGACCAGAGGACACAGATAGAGTGGATGTGGAGAGGATGGTTCCGGTAGTGGGGGGTTCTATGAACAGATGACACATATAGTGTGGATGTGCAGAGGATGTTTCCCATAGTGGGGGAGTCTAGGACCAGAAGACACAGATAGAATGGATGTGGAGAGGATGGTTCCGGTAGTGGGGGAGTCTAGGACCAGAGGACACAGATAGAGTGGATGTGGAGAGGATGGTTCCGGTAGTGGGGGAGTCTAGGACCAGAGGACACGGATAGAGTGGATGTGGAGAGGATGTTTCCTATATTGGGGAGTCTAGGACCAGAGGACACAGATAGAGTGGATGTGGAGAGGATGTTTCCTACAGTGGGGGAGTCTATGTCCAGAGGGCACAGATAGAGTGGATGTGGAGAGGATGTTTCCTATAGTGGGGGAGTCTAGGACCAGAGGACACAGATAGAGTGGATGTGAAGAGGATGTTTCCTATAGTGGGGGGTTCTATGAACAGATGACACATATAGTGTGGATGTGCAGAGGATGTTTCCCATAGTGGGGGAGTCTAGGACCAGAAGACACAGATAGAATGGATGTGGAGAGGATGGTTCCGGTAGTGGGGGAGTCTAGGACCAGAGGACACAGATAGAGTGGATGTGGAGAGGATGGTTCCGGTAGTGGGGGAGTCTAGGACCAGAGGACACGGATAGAGTGGATGTGGAGAGGATGTTTCCTATATTGGGGAGTCTAGGACCAGAGGACACAGATAGAGTGGATGTGGAGAGGATGTTTCCTGTAGTGGGGGAGTCGAGGACCAGAGGACACAGATAGAGTGGATGTGGAGTGGATGTTTCCTATAGTGGGGGGGGGGGGTTCTGTGAACAGATGACACATATAGTGTGAATGTGCAGAGGATGTTTCCCATAGTGGGGGAGTCTAGGACCAGAAGACACAGATAGAATGGATGTGGAGAAGATGTTTACTATAGTGGGGGAGTCTAGGACCTGAGGACACAGATAGAGTGGATGTGCAGAGGATGTTTCCTATAGTGGGGGGTTCTAGGAACAGATGACATATATAGTGTGGATGTGCAGAGGATGTTTCCCATAGTGGTGGAGTCTAGGACCAGAAGACACAGATAGAATGGATGTGGAGAGGATGTTTCCTATAGTGGGGGAGTCTAGGACCTGAGGACACAGATAGAGTGGATGTGGAGAGGATGTTTCCGATAGTGGGGAGTCTGGGAGCTGAGGACACAGATAGAGGGGATGTGGAGAGGATGTTTCCTATAGTGGGGGAGTCTAGGACCAGGGGACACCGATAGAGCGGATGTGGAGATGTTTCCTATAGTGTGCGGGGTCTAGGACCAGAGGACACAGGTCGAATGGATGTGGGGAGTACGATTCCTGCGGTGGGAGAGCCAACGTCAAGATGACAGTTAAAAATAGAGAAACCTCGTTTTATAAGGGAGCTGAAAAGGTATTTTTGTTCAGAAGTGTTAGTAAATCCGTGGAATTGTTTGCCACAAGCAGGGGTGGTGACCAAGTCTTTATGTATATTTAACGCAGAGTTTGATAGATTTTCTATTGGTCAGGGCATCAAGGAATACGGGGAGAAGGACGAGATTGTAAAAGCAAAGACGTGACCTTTCAACTGTTTAAGCACCAGTGAGGCCTCACCTGGAGTATTGTGAGCAGATTTGGGGCACTGTTCCTGGAAAGGATGTGTTGAAACTGAAGGGCTTCAAAGGAAGTTCACTCACATGAGTCTATTGTTTTCATATGACGAACATTTGATGCTTTGGGTCTGTATTCACTGGAATTCAGAGGAATGAGGGGTGACCTGATAGACAGTTTCCGTCCTCTCAGCTCTTCGGGATTCCAGTGAATACAGGCTCAGAGACATTAAAGGCTCATATTATGACAAGTCTTTCATTCCTGGAATCATTTTCGTGAATCCCCTTTGAACCCTGTCCAATTTCAGCGCATCCATTCTCGGGTAAGGGGAAAAAATCTGCTCACAATACTCCAATTGTGGACTCGCCAGAGCTTTATAAACTTTCAATATTATATGGTGACTTTTATATTCTGGTCTTCTTGAAATGAATGCTAACGTCGCATTTCCCTTCCTCACAACAGACTCAACCTCTAATTTAACCTTTAGACAATCCTACACAAAGCACTGACAAGTCCCTTTCCACGTAATTATTTTTGTTGTTTTTTCTCCATTTAAAGTATAATTGGTGTTTGACACATGGGCTAATACAGAGATACTGGCGGTAAACGTTCAGTCGATGTGCTGCTCACGGTTATCCTAACGTTACAGCTATCTGTTTTGTTTTATTTAACCGCGAATAAGAAGCATGTCCAACTCTTGCCGTGCACTCCAAACTAACTGTGTCATTGTGTTCCACCGAGTCAGCGTCATTCGACGTGGTGTTGGGCCTGGATACAGCTTCTGTAAAAATACCACAGATCATGGAATGATGGCTCCAAGGAGATATATTCTGCTTAAAGCAAAATACTGCAGACGCACAGATCAGAGATAAAACTACAGAATGCTGTCACTATTCTGTTCGTCTCACTACAGGAAGAATGTGGAAGCCATAGAAAGGGTGCAGAGGAGATTTACAATGTTGTTGCCTGGATTGGGGAGCATGGCTAATGAAAACAGGTTCAGTGAACTCGGCCTTTTCTCCTTGGAGGGACGGAGCATGAGAGGTGACCTGATAGAGGTGTACAAGATGATGAGAAGTATTGAGTGTGTGGATAGTCAGAGGCATTTTGCCAGTGCTGAAATAGTTGCCATAGCAGGACACAGTTTTAAGGCGCCGGGCAGTAGGTACAGAGGGGATATCAGGGGTATGTCTTTTAGGCAGAGAGTGGTGAGTGCGTAGAATGGGCTGACGGCAACGGTGGTGGAGGCGGATACGATAGGGGCTTTAAAGAGACTTTTGGATAGGTAAGTGGAGCTTAGAAAAATGGAGGTTATGTGTAAGACTAGTAAATTCTACGGCAGGGAGATTTTCGACACACTTGTGGGCCGAATGGCCTGTATTGTGCTGTGGGTTTTCTATGTTTCTATGTTTCTATGTTTCTGTACTGTCATAGACATGTGGGCGGCATTGGGGAGGGGAGCATCGTTAAACATTCCGCTAGATGATTTAGAACTAGTCATTTCCAGCTGTCTCGAGAAACAGCCATTTTTCAAAAAAATAGAGTAAAATACAGCACAAATGATTACTTGATGGCCTTGAAGACGGAACTGACATCCGGCACACACAGGTGCGAGCAGCCTGCAAACAGAAACGGGGACACACAGCCACGCACAACAGTGAGAACTGAACAGTCCGAGAGCAGGTCTGGCAGAGTTCACTGGAGTCCAGGTTCTGCGACCACCGTAAAGGTTGTATTGTATTCTTTCACCACAGGAATAAAATGAAAGTTATAGTCCGAGATCGCATGAGTCTGTCTCACTTACCAGTGACACGCAGAGTGACGGTCGCTGAGGTCTGGGACCCATTTGTTGGAACCATATTCACACGGTATTCCCCGCTGTCCGACACGTTCACCGACTTCAGCAGAAGCGACCCGTTGGAGGTGAATAACTCAGCCCGAGATCTGTAGACATTATCTACAGTCACGGTCTGACCGATCCACTGGACGACTGTTATCCCATTAAAATTCCAGCTTCCAATTTTGACGTTGCCCGACGGCCGGACTGAAAAAAGCGCCTCACCCCCAGCGGTGACATTTATCTGGCTGTGCTCAACGATAATAGTAAACTGCTGGGACTCACCTGAGAAAGAGAAAATCATATGAGGGAAAAGCGACAGACGCGGATAGACTTGGGAACTGAACTAAACTGAATCTGTCCAGATACCAGGGATCTGGTCTTAGCTCAGTGAGGTCGATAATTATAACCTGATCTTCATGCCTCCTACCACCCGCCACTCTGATGGTTATCCGCCACTGAGGGTTCGAGAGAGTGACCCTCACCCGCCGTTATGTGGAGACAAAGAACGAGAGCTGCGAAGGCCAGTCCCGACATCCCGAGAGAGCAGCGCCGATCTCTGTTACACTCGGAGACTGAGCCGCACTTCCTGGTTTGCGGGTCAGATATCTGGATTCTGACGTCACAAGCGGCAGCGCTGTTTGGATCAGAGAGTCTGTACTTTGCTCGAATCTACATCAAATCCTGTGTGTTGTTCTACAACTATCTGCTGCTGTGTGGAATCCGATAATGGTCTCAAAGAGAGTTTCTCTCATCCACCGACATGAAGAGAAAGAGAGAGAGTAAAGTGAACGTCATCCACGCGATCCCGAGAGAGCGGCGCCTGTATCTGTTACATTCGGAGAGTGAGCCTCATTTCCTGGTCTCCATGAGAGATCCCCAGAGCCCGTTATCTGAAAAGCCGGAGCTGAATGGAGCGCAGAGCGAGAAGGCGGAGAATGAACGAACCTAAAACGCTGGAGAAGCAGAAGGCTATTCGGCCCTCGATACTCTGGTGTCGTCCTCCATCAGATCACGTGGCATTTTCCTCAAAACTGCTTCCCTCCCGGATAGGTAGACTGGCTGAGTGTTGACGCCGCAATAATCTTGCAGACGGGGACAGCAAGACCAAGGATGTGACTGTGAACGCCGCGAAGGAGAAGTCGGGAGATCACACACCAGTCCTCATTGAAGGGTCGGCGTTGGTGAGAGTGAGCAGGTTTAAGCTCCTTCTGATAGAATCTCTGCTTGGCCTCACATAGTTATACATTCACAAAGAAAGGCACGTCAGCGGCTGTATTCCAGCAGGTGACAGAAACATAGAAACAGAAAAAGCCCGCAGCACAATAAAGCCCTTTCGACCCACATTGCTTGAAGAGATTTGGTATGGGTATGTCACCAAAAACTGGGAAATGTTCGCACATGCAAGGCGGAGAGTATTCTGACTGTTTCCATCACCGTCTGGTGTGCAGGCTGCAATGCACAGGATCGGCACAGATTGCAGAGGGTTGTGTACAACAATCACATTCATCACAGTGCAAGCCTCTTCATAATCGATTAAAATCTTCAAAAGGTGGTTCCTCAGGAAAACCAGGTCCATAATTAAGGGCGATCACCGTCAGGTATATGCTCTTGTCTCATTACAAACATTCGGGATATGTTCTTTTCTCATTACCGCCTTTCGGGATATGCTCTCTTCTCATGACTACCATCCTGAATATGATCTCGTCTCATTACTACCATTCTGGATATGTTCTCGTGTCCATCCGGAAGTAGGTACATGAGCCGGAAGACCCACGCTCAAAGAGATACCAGTATCTTCTGATGACTACCATCCGTGAGATGTTATCGTTTCCATCCGGCAGGTATATGCTCCTGTTTCATTACAACCATTCGGGATATACACCCTTCTTATTAGCACAATCCGAAATATGCTCTCTTCTCATTACTACCATCCAGGATATGTTCTTGTCTCATTACTACCATCCGGGATATGCTCTTGTCTCATTACTACCATCCGGGATATGTTCTTGTCTCATTACTACCATCCAGGCTATGTTCTCGTGTCCTTGACACCATCCGGAAGTAGGTACATGACCCTGAAGACCCACGCTCAGAGATTTACCTAAATCTTCTGCAATCATATTTCTGAACGGTCCATGGACCCGTGAAACCGTCCTCAATTATTTTCATATTTGTTAGTTAATTTAGTTTTTCATTAATTGATTTATTTATTCGTTCATTCGCTTGTTTACCTTCCGAAATACTATGTACATTTTATGCATATATTACTTATTAATGATCTGAGGACGCTTTGCGCCACCTGGCGGTTATGATGGTACTTCTCTGAATTGGTCAGCCAGATGTGGAAGGATTCTCCATTGTTGTAACGGCCATTGCTGGAGTAGTCAGTTGTTGGTGTGGCCCAGATTTTGTGAAAGAAGCTTAGGCGAGAACACGCTTGGACAAACACAGCCGCATGCTCGAAGTAAGGAATGAAGTTTCAAGTAAGTTGATATTTTGTTTTGTGCTATTTTAATTACATAGCTAGTGCACTGAGAATAGATGCGGAGTCAGTGTCATGTTCTTTGTGTGAGACTTAGGAAAACTGATATACCGAGGGAGCATGATAAGGAACGGGAGCTGCTGTTCCATGAGGTTCGATTCACACGAGACAATGAGGAGGTGATAGGTAGAAGCTACCAGAAGGGAACCACCCTGAAATGAAGGGAGCAGTATCACGGGTGGCCGGCAGGAGAGGCAGAGAGGATAGGCCGCCGGAGCAGTGCCCCCTTGTGGCCAGACCCCTCAATAATAGAAGTACCACTTCAGATGCATTTGGTGGGTTGCCAGAAGTGGAAATTACCATGAGGAAGGTACTGAGACTGGCTCTGTGGCCCAGAAGGGGATGGTGAAAGGGGAGTGCAATAGCGATTGGGGATCCTCAATGAGAGGATCGGAACGCCTATTCAGTGGACATGGAAGAGACACCCAGTTGCGCTCCGAGTCCATGGTTTATCATGAAGGAGTCGCCGCTGCTGAGTTCTTATCTGTTGCAGCCTATCGGTCTGTCTGGTGGACTGAGAAACCTTTGGGCTGGAGAGCGACATTCAGAGTGTGGCAGTGAGCCGTCTCAGTGAAAGAGAGGACTCAGAAATCCTTTGTGTCCCTTCGAAACAGCAATCTTAACCTTAGGCCCTGCGCTCTGTTCTCTAATGAATGTCCATTGGCCAGGAAGATGAGATGGAACAGTGGTCGTGTTCCCGTCGCTTCACTCTGGCCTGATACCCACCACACCCAGTCCTCCCCTGGTCGACGTCGCTTCTCTGGCGGAATTCCGCTCACTTCCAGCTACAGTACTTGTATTGCTGGGAGTTTATCTTCGACAAGTCCTTACTGTTCATGTGGAGGTCGTATGATCCCCGGTGCCTGCAGAGAATTCGCGTGTTTTTTGTGTTTAATTGGCAGAAGAAGGCACCGTTAACACCTCAGAAAATGTACAACTTGTAGATTTGTGCCCTGCCGGAAATTGTCGCCGTATATCGCCAGTGGCATTTTAGTTACACGGTCTGTGCAATGTTTTCCAATCGGCCAGGGCGAGGTTGAGGAGACAGAAAAGATCCTGGAGACAGAAGGAGACGAGGTGCGAGATCAGACTGCAAGGTTTGAGCGGCTCAGGGACCGTGTGACCATTGTTCCCATTCTGACCTCGTCTCCGCATTCCGACACTGCCCCCTTGTGGTGACACTGTGTCGCCTGCGTTCTGTGCTGTTGCTCTTTCAACTTTGCCAATGGAAGTACGGCCGTCACTGTATTGTCACCGGCGTCAATTATCTCAGTGTGCAGTTGTGCCTCTTCTTCCCAGACGATATCTTACTGCAGACCGTCATTACACTTCACTCGACATATCTGCAGCGGTTTGCCGAGGTACTTAACGAGATGGCGAAACTCGGCAGGCTCCTGCGGGTTTAAAAGTTCTTGCGTGCTTTCCTCGCAATTATATTTATACGGGGGCTCCAGGACTGGTTCTCGAAGAGAGTCCTACCCAGAAATTTAAAGTTACTGACCCTCTCCACCTCTCATCCTCTGCGGATTACTGGTTTCTCAAAGGCCGAGCATTTATGTGATGAATACGTCACATAGAAACATAGAAAATAGGTGCAAGAGCAGGCCATTCGGCCCTTCGAGCCTGCACCAGTGTGATCATGGCTGATCATCGAACTCAGAACTCTGTACCTGCTTTCTCTCCATACCCCCTGATCCCTTTAGCCACAAGGGCCATATCTAACTTCCTCTTAAATATAGCCAATGAACCGGCCTCAACTGTTTCCTGTGGCAGAGAATTCCGCAGATTCACCACTCTCTGTGTGAAGAAGCTTTTCCTCATCTCGGTCCGAAAAGGCTTCCCCTTTATGCTTATGTAACACTTGCCCAACAGGCTGGTATATGTTTAGGGGAAAAGGAGAGCCAGCCACACACCAACCCCACCTCCCGTACACGCAGGTGCCGTGAGAATCGAGTTTATGCCTCGTGCCCGCCCACAGTATCAAACCCTTGCCTCCGACCTCCACGTCTTCGCACCGAGGACCACGCCCGGTGGTCTTCCGGGCAGTGCAGCGCACGTCCACCTTCCTCGGCGTCGTCCTCCCGGCTCTCCACGAAAAGCCCCCGAAAAACCCCTCCCCCAAGTTCCCAGCCTCACAAGACAAAATAACATTCCCCATTGGTTAACAAAGGAATACAATTACCATATCAACAAGTATAAAGCAAAACAACTGAGAGAGAAACACTTATCTGACAAAGAAGCATTCCTACTCTTAACAATCCCAAAAAAAAACATTTTGAGTAACATACACAGGACATTGTGCACTTAAACTGTGACCCCTCCATTCTGAACTTCCCCAACATTGGAAGCAATCTCCCTGCATCTGACCTATCCAATCACGTCAGAATTTTTTACGTTTCAATAAGATCCCCCCCCCCCTCAATCTTCTAAATTCCAGTGTGTATAAGACTAGTTGATCCAGTATTTCTTCACATGAAAGTCCTGCCATCCCAGGAATCAACCTGCTGAACCTTCTTTGTACTCCCTCTATGGCAAGAATGTCTTTCCTCAGATTAGGGGACCAAAACTGCACACAATATTCCAGGTGCTGTCTCACCAAGGCCTTGTACAAATGCAGTAGAACCTCCCAGCTCCTGTACTCAAATCCTTTTGCTATGAATGCCAACATACCATTTGCCTTTTTCACCACCTGCTGTACCTGCGTGCCCACCTTCATTGACTGGTGTACAATGGCACCCAGGTCTTGTTGCATCTTCCCTTTTCCTAATCGGCCACCGTTCAGATGATAATCTGTTTTCCTGGTTTTGCAATCAAAGTAGATGACCTCACATTTATCCACATTAAATTGCATCTGCCATGAGTTTGCCCACTCAATTAACCTATCCAAGTCACCCTGCATCCTCTTAGCATCCTCCTCACAGCTAACACCGCCGCCCAGTTTAGTGTCATCCGCAAACTTGGAGATGCTGCATTTAATTCCCTCGTCTAAATCATTAATATATATTGTAAACAACTGGGGCCCCAGCACTGAGCCTTGCGGTACCCCACTGGTCACTGCCTGCTATTCTGAAAAGGTCCCGTTTACTCCCACTCTTTGTTTCCTGTGTCAACCAATTCTCTATCCACATCAATACCGTCTGCTTTAAGTTTGCACACTAATCTCCTGTGTATAGGAGTGTATAGGTGTATCTATATCGTTGGTAGTCACTTTGCTCGTGACTCTCCCTCGGGTGAAAACAATTTAATATCGCACATAGAGCAGGACAGTGCAGGAGCAGAGCCATCGGTCATCGAAAAAAAAGTTGAAGTCACGTGACGAACAGGAGAATGCTTCAAAGACGAACATGGACAAATGATAACAAACCCATTCAGGATAATGAAAGGAGGTATCAGTATTCAGAAAATTCTAATCTGAACATAACCCGTGTTCACAGAAATGACATAAATGAACTATAAACAATGATTTCAGAAGTGAGTGACAGAGCTGTTGTCACGCTTTTCTATTCTGTCTACTTTAGTCGTCAAGGGGAAAAACTGTTTATCAGGGTCCGGGAAGGTGGATCAGTGTTACAGATATACTAAAGGTTCTTAAGGGGTTTAATAATGTTAAGGTCCCGGATTTCTTTACCTCAAATTTCCGGAGATCTACATTTAAGTCTAAAACGAATAACGTCCCAAGCTTGCCAGAGCATTTTAACGCTTCAGTTAAACTAATGGAGAACCGTGCCGGTTTATCTGCTTCTGTCACCGAGGGACGTTCTGTGCCCATGCTTGTAAGCAGGATTGCCCACCTCTTCTCTTCACACCGACAGCTTCATTTAGAATCACCACCGACTGTTCAGGGAAGCTCCCGAGGTTTTGAGAATTAGATGTGTTTCTCAGTGTGCAGATCTCCGAGCAGGGCGGGCGTGACTTCGCGAAGTTAAGGAATCGATCCCTTTGTGAATGAAATTCAGCCGCTGGGCATACTGAACGAACCAATCTTGAATCAAATTAAATCAAGCAGGCAGGGAAAATAGAGGCGGACGAAATAAAACGTGTCCTCCCCATGATGTCGTAGACTTGTATCATGAATTCAAATCCCTGTGACATTCAGGCTAATATGTCGGTCTCTATGGTAACTTGGTATACAGAGTCCCAGCTGATATAATCGGACTGCAGTAGAAATTAATAATTCCATTGCTCTTTCAGTTCTATTGGCAGAGCCGGTTTCTCGTGTCAATGTAAACATCAACTCTTACACTCTCAGAAAAAACAACGATAAAGTTGTATTCACCTGTGACGCTAAGGGCCCAATTCAGATAAAACATGATTAGAAAACATCTAACCGAGACAATATCTCGATTTTCAGAAAAACCTATCTGAACATAACCCGTCTTAACAGAAATGACACAGGAAATTATAGATGTGCTGTCAATATTCTTTGCAGCAGCGACAGTGCAGAGATCTACCTGCAAGTTAATTGCAGGTACGCAGGTTGCTCATTACATTAGTTTACATTCAATATTACCGATCACAGAAACAGCATACAATCTCTATTTATGTTGCAGATGGACCAGACAACATCGGGATTAAGCCGCAGGCTCCGCTTTTCACAGACACTCTCACAAGTCTGAAATTAACTTGTTGCGTCCAGTCAGTTCCCAATGTTGCCTATAGATGGCGCAGTAGAGCACATTATCAGCAGGAAGGGCAGGGCGGCAACATCGACTCAGTTATCAATGTGCTTTTCTGTAAAGATCAGCCTGCCGCGTAAAGAAAAGCTTCTGCTGAGATTGCACTTTAATCGAGCCCTTAATCATCCAAGCAATTTTATTTTGCAATTTTGCAATTTTCATGCTGTGCTCTTCCATCGACGTCGGTCACCAGAGGAAAAAAAATCATATGTAGTGAATATGGAGCACAGATGCAGATATCATGGAGGGTCTGAAGGTATTTATTTCGAGGTCAATCTGCCGGAAATTTCAATATTCATTTCAGTGTAAGGCGAATAATATTTCATGTTTCCCAGAGGATGGAGAACAAAAGAGCGGGTAGAACTCTCCGGTTAAAATCATGTAGCGCCACGTCGGCCTTTCTGTCTCAGTAACCGCGGGCCGATGCTTGACATCAGGATCGCTCAAAGCCGCTCTTCACAGTAGCAGCTTCAATTGACATCACCACATATTGTCGAGTGAACCTCCTGACGTTTTGACAAGTAGATGCGTTTCTGAGAATACAGATCCCCGAGCAGTGCAAGCCTGACTTCACTAAATTGAGGAAGCTACCCCTTTGTGAATAAAATGCAGCCGCTGGACACAGAGAGCGAACCAATCTTGGAGCCAATTACCGGGGGTAAGAGTAACATCACATTAAGGCGTAGATGCATAAACCGCTGAAAACACCCAGCAGGTCGGGCAGCATCTGTGAAAGGAGAAGCAGAAGTCGACATTGCGATGCAGGCCGGGATTGCGGGGAACAACAATGCGGCACTAAAATATTAAATGAACCTTCACCGGAGCGGGAGGGACATGGGGCCGAAGGCATTCGTCCAGCAGTTCTGACAGAGGATCTTCGACTTGAAATCTTAAACATTCCTTCTCCACAGAGGCTGCCTGACCGTCTGAGTGTATTCCGGGATTTCCTTTTTCTTTGACGTCGTTTTCACAAAATTCAGTCAGAACCAATTTATAGGTGAACGGAAAGAACCCTCCGTGTAACTCCTCCCGATGTGTGACCACTGGGAGATCCCGCTTTTCCAGGCGAACGAAGTTTAGGTCCTCGGCAATGCGGTCTCCCTCTCCCCGCGGGGTCTCACCTCCCCTGATCACTTCCCAGTTTCTGAAGCGCCTGGCAAGCACTACACATCTCCGCCCTTCAGTCCCCTTCAACCACCCTATCACTGTATCCACCTCCATTGCTGTTCCTGTCATGGGTAAACTTAGTTTGAAACGGGGTGCCGAATAGACCCTGTGAACTGTGCTGCTATTAAGAGAGAGAAGGAGGCGTCCAGCCCAGTGAGAGAGACAGAGACAGAAATTGCTCGCAAGATTGATGTTATGTTTTCTCTTCTAGATTATTCTCCCTTTCCACGAGGTCACTTGCCCGCTTGCTGAAGTTCCTGCAGAAAGTGGAGGGCGGAGCAGGTTGATGGACAGCTAGTGTCCAACATGTGGTGATAAAAACCAGGTCCGCTGTTACACAGGGAGACACACCACGAGACCCACAGGTTCGGACACTGAACGAGCTTTGTTGCACCCACAAGAAGGTGGGTTTTTGGAGGATCGATTCGAGGAAATCGGTCAGTGGCTCGCAGTTTGAAAAGGCGCGAGCGGTGGGGAATTATTTGTGTATCCACTCTTTTCAGAGTGATAATTCCACCACTAAAGAACGTTCGTACGTATCATGGTCATTGTCAGTGACCACAACAGGGTTTCGGAAGACAACGGGAAGATCGACGGTATCACATCTCACTTCCTCTCTCTCTCTCTCTCTCTCTCTCTCTCTCTCTCTCTCTCTCTCTCTCTCTCTCTCTCTCTCTCTCTCTCTCAAGTTACTCAACGAGCTACCTCTAACTGAACTTCACTCTCTTCATCACGTCGTAAGAGTGTACACATTTACCCCTAGGTTTGAAAGAGCCTAGTTTTGCTCCTATTTCCATATATTCATTATATTTGCATTTATATTACTGTCTTGCTTAGTTACTAATAAACGCTATAAATTCAGAGTAATACCAGACCCCAATGTGTTTTCCATTTCTGCTGGTTCTTTAACTGGGTCGTGGAGTACGTAACAGAATTGGGGGCTCGTCCGGGATTCCACTCAATCCTAGCGCAAGTTTCAAATTATTTTGAAATACTCAACAGCCCCAGTGTCGATTGCCTCAGTGTTTAACACAACCAAAATAAAGACGATAAAGAAAGAACCATAGGTGACAAGTGAGTTGCAGATCTAGACAGGTGGAAGAAGGCTTCATACATGAGTTTAAGGAAGCGCGCATCAGGTGAGGCTATTAATGAATATACGGTAGCAAGAAATGAGCATAAGAAGGGGCTAAGGAGAGCAAGAAGGGGGCATGAGAAGGCCTTGGCGAGTAGGGTAAAGGAAAACCCCAAGGCATTCTTCAATTATATGAAGAACAAAAGGATGACACGAGTGAAAGGAGGACCGATGAGAGATGAAGGTGGGAAGATGTGGCAGGTGGCTGTGGAAGTGAGCGAGGTCCGCAATGAATACTTCTCTTCTGCATCCATCAATGAGGGGGAACTTGATGATGGTGGGGACAATATGACTGCGGTTAATTTTTGAGCATGTTGATATTAAGGGAGAGGAGTTGTTGGAGTTGTTAAAATGCATTAGGACGGTAAGTCCCCGGGGCCTGACAGAATATTTCCCAAGCTGCTCCACGAGGCAAGGGAAGAGATTGCTGAACCTCTGGCTAGGATACTTATGTCCTCGTTGTCCACGGGAATGGTACCGGAGGATTGGAGGGAGGCGACTGTTGTCTTCCTGTTCAAAAAAGGGATAGTCCAGGTAATTATACACCAGTGAGCCTAACGTCTGTGGTGGGAAAAGTGTTGGAAAAGATTCTTAGATGTTGGAACTATGGGCATTGAGAAAATCATGGTCTGATCAGGAACAGTCAGCATGTCTTTGTGAAGTGCAGATCTTGTTTAACAAGTTTGATAGACTTCTTTGAGGAGCTGACCAGATATATAGATGAGGGTAGTGCAGTAGATGTGATCTACATGGATTTTAGTAAGGCATTTGACAAGACTCCACACGGTAGGCTTATTCAGAAAGTCAGAAGGCACGGGATCCAGAGCAGTTTGGCCAGGTGGATTAAGAATTGGCTTGTCTGCAGAAAGCAGAAGGTCGTGGTTGGCGGAGTACATTCGGATTGGATGGTTGTGACTCCTGGTGTCCCACAAGGATCGGTACTGGGACATCTACTTTCGTGACTATTATTAACGACCTGGATGTGGGGGTCGAAGGGTGGTTTGGCAAGTTTGCAGACGACGCAAAGTTTGGTGGTGTTCTGGATAGTGCAGAGGATTGGCGACGATTACAGAGAGACATTGTTAGGATGCAGAAATGGGCTGAGATGTGGCAGATGGAGTTCAAACCGGAGAGAAGTGAGGCGGTTCACTTTGGAAGGACAAACTCCAAGGCAGAGTACAAAGTAAAAGGAAGGATACTTGGTAGTTTGGATGAGCAGAGGGATCGGTGTTTCCATGTACACAGATCCCTAAAAGTTGCCTTACAGGTAGATTGGGTAGTTAAGAAAGCTTATGGGGTGTTAGAATTCATATGTCGAGGCAGCGAGATTCAGAGTAGCGATGTAATGATGCAGCTCTACAAAACTCTGGTTAGGCCACACCTGGAATATTGTGTCTAGTTCTGGTCGCTTCTCTACAGGAAGGATGTGGAAGCATTGGAAAGGGTACAAAGGAGATTTACCAGGATGCTGCTAGGTTTAGAGTGTATGCATTATGATCAGAGATTAAGGGAGCTAGGACTTTCTCCTTTGCAGACATGATAGATGTATACAAAATATTAAAAGGAATTGATAGATTGGACATCTATCGCCTCTTCCCCAGGGCACGACTGTTGAATACAAGAGCACATGGTTTTAAGGTAAGGGGTGGGAAGTTCATGGGGGATATCAGAGCCAGTTTGTTGCGTGGAATGCACTGCCTGAGTCAGTGATGGAGGCAGACAGACCAATGAATTTTAAGAGACGGCTAGACAGGTATATGCAGGAATTTAATGTGGGGTGTGGGTTATGTGGGATACAGGGTTTAAGGGCCAATGGGCTTGCATTGTCCTGTACTATTCTATGTTCTCTGATCTGCAGAGGAGATGCTGATTTGCTTGACCGTATTTCTAGTTGAATTTGAACTGCTGAAGAAATATACGTGCGTACATGGGAAACAAACCGAGTTGCAGGAAACTTGCTGGGAGATGGGTGTATGTGGCCTATGTTTTAACATTTATTACAGCCCTGTGGAACTGACTCAATCCTTGATAGTGTGTTGAAAATGGCTTGGGTGAGGTGTCAATCGGCTGTGCAATACCGCCGACAATCCTACTAGAGAAACAAGCTGTTACTTACATCGATCTGTAAAACTATCTGTATTCTTTTCCACAATGACCTGCCCTGTGAGGGGCGAGGGGGTGGTCGAGTGATCGATGGAGGGAGAACTGTGTTCTTTTGACAGTATGTGTAGGTCCATTGAATTGCTGCAGAACTATGATGACGCAATTACCACAGCTTCCTTTTTCTCTCTTATCTATTATTAGCAGACAGTGCAGTGTTAGTCACTGCGAAAGAGTAAGTGAATACAATTGCAAGATGCAAGTTCCCTTCCTCCACCACCCACAGATGTGTGCACACTCTACAGAATGCAGCATACTAACCTACCCGGAGTATTCTACCAGAAATTCTGGACCATCACTCCCACTACTACCGACTACCCCACCCCCAATTTAACAACCATTCTCGCCCTAAGGGCGAAGGTGAACAAGAAAAAAGAGGTTCAAGGCGATTAAACACTACCTTTCTCTCGAAGATACCCCGCCACTGGGAAATCTGTATGAACTGCCCGCATCACGGTGCGTGTCCGATTACCTGAATTCACTGCCTGAGAGAACTTTCTTAGCAGCTTTCCCAGACAGCGTATGGCAGATGAAAATCTCTTTGCTCCTCCCTCAGCTTTCTGAACGATAACTGAAACTGGGTGCCTGGATCAAATTTAAAATCAGCACCAGTTTCATCACCACTGACATATGTCATTCAATCTGTTGTTTTCTGGTGGAGATCAGGGCAATAGATAACTGTGTCTGTGAACTAAGATAAGAAGCATGAATTAAATAATAACGAGAAGAAAAGTTGCGGTAGTAATCGTAGACCCAGAGGCCATTCAGATATCTGATGGTGGAGGAGAGGTACTCTATGCACTGAACGAGGGTCTTCATGTTCATATACTATTTCCCTGAGAGTAACATCAATATGTGGAAATAAACCACCTAATGATTCATGGCTATTAATGGAAATAAAACAACTTCAGACCGTTTAATAAAGAGGGAACAATACAAAATGATGGATACTTTCCCTGTCTCTGAAATTTCAGTCTATACACACACTCCCTCCCTGAAAGCGGAACCAATCTATGCACACGCTCCCTGTTTTTTTAGACATCTTTCCCGCACGCCTCTCCGACTCCATGCGTGCTCCTGCAGCATAGACCTTCCCTGTTTCTGTGTCATTCTTCAAGCACTAAACCCTTCCTCGGTTCTCTACGGCCTTCCGGCCTCTTCGCAGTCTCAGTAACCCTCCCTGGCCCCTATCCAGAAGTTGGTTGACCCACGTACTTCCCGGTGTTGCTGTTTCCATGCATACATCCGACAGGAGATATTGTGGACACTTGTGGTCACTATCAAGCCAGGCTTGGGACATGATCTCTAATCTGACAGCACAGGACTTACCGCATCAAAGTCTGATATTCGTGAGATAATTTTCACTTCTTGTTTCTGAGAATTAAGGGTTCGTGGAATTGAGATCGGGAAGTGCTTGTTACGCAAAACCGTACTGTTCGGAATCATCTAATTTTATAACAAAGGAAGCGGCTGATTGTACCCCGGAGAAACTATATCAGCAGCAAAACTTTATAAACTCCCAGAGAGTTGGAAACGTAAGAGAGCGGGATTGAACACGGGTCTCCGCAGCGGCTCATTGGAGCCCACAACCATCTCTGATCTCCAGTCACTGCTCTGTTTCCGAGTGACATTTCGTCCTGCAAATGGCACAAATGTAGAAATTACTCTAAAGAAAGGACGGTTCAAGCAGCAACTGTGGGAAAAGACACAGTCTGCGTTTCGTGTCTGGATCAGCGATGAAGGTACCAGGAACCAAAAAACATGAATTTGGTTTCCCACCCAGACGTTGTTTCCGACAGTTTCTGTTTGCACTTCAGATTTCCAGCAGCTACGGGGATTTTGTTTTAAATAATAATTTACTGGAAACTATCCTGCAACCAACAATTGAGATTTCAGTCATAATTTAACAAAAGATTGCAGAGTTGTGGGATAACCTGAGGATAACAGGCCGGGTGGATGGTCGGAGTTTATTGCACAGGGTGGGACAACCTATATGAAACTCTGCTGGTTTCCTTGGCTGCGGCAGCAGTGAAACCTTCCAAAGGGTGATTAAAGTGCGTGGAGGTTTAAAGTGTGGAGATCTGTGGCACATATGGATATATGATAGATATGTACATTAAATGAAATATATCTTATAGAAAAGGTTGTTGATGACGGAATATAAATAAAAAAAACAAAAACAAAAAAGGTGTTCCTCATTTTCACGTCAACGATTTAGATGAAAGCATTGAGAATAACGTCAGTAGGTTTGCTGATGATACTAATCTGGGTGGCAGTGTGACATGTGATAAGGATGTTAGGAGAATTCAGGGTGACTTGGATAGGCTGGGTGAGTGGGCAGATACTTGACAGATGACGCTTAATGTGAATAAGTGCGAGGTTATCCACTTTGGGAGTCAGAACAGGAAGGCAGATTATTATCTGAATGATGTAAAGTTAGATAAGGGTGAAATACAAAGAGATCCAGGAGTCCTTGTTCATCAGTCACTGAAGGTGAATGAGAAAGTGCAGCAGGCAGTGAAAAAGGCTAATGGAATGTTGTCCCTTATTACAAAGGGAATTGAGTCCAAGAGCTAGGAGATCCTCTTGCATCTGTACAGGGCCCTGGTGAGACCACAGCTGCAGTATTGTGTGCAGTTTTTGTCTCGAGGGCTGAGGAAGGATATCCTGGTCGTAGAGGAAGTGCAGCGTAGATTCACAAGGTTAATTCCTGGGATGTCAGGACTGTCTTACGCAGAGATGTTAGAGAGACTGTGCTTGTACACACTGGAATTACGGAGATTGAGAAAGGATCTGATTGCAACATATAAGATTATTAAGGGATTGGACAAGATAGAGGCAGGAAATATGTTCCTGATGCTGGGAGAGTCCAGTCCCAGAGGGCATGGTTTGAGAATAAGTGGTAGGTCATTTCGGACAGAGTTAAGGAAAATCTTCTTCTCCCAGAGAGTTGTGGGGGTCTGGAATGCACTGCCTCGGAAGGCAGTGGAGGCCAATACTCTGGATGCTTTCAAGCGGGAGATAGCTAGGTCTCTTGAGGATAGGGGTATCAAAGGATATGGGGACAAGGCAGGAACCGGGTATTGATAGTAGATGATTAGCCATGATCTCAAAATGGCGGTGCAGGCTTGAAGTGCCGAATGGTCTTCTTCAGCACCTATTGTCTATCGTCTATTCACATGTTGGGAGATGGGTCTGTTCAATCCTGCGAATACTTGGCTTCCACATCTGCCGGTGACAAAAGATTGCCCTGTTTCATCACTCTCTTTCTAAAAACATTCCTCCTCATCTTCCTTTTAAAAGTACGCCCCTCAACCCTGAGGCCGTGTTCTCTGGTCTCAGAGTCTCCCACCACAGGAAACATCCTCTCAACACCCACTCTAACAATTCCTTTCACCGTTCAATAAGTTTCAGTGAGTGCACACCTCAGGCCCAGTCATTGAAAGCTCTTCATATGACATGCCATTGAATTCTGGAATAATTTCTGAGAACCTCCTTGAGCCCTTCTTCAGTTTCAGCACATTGTTGGTCAGTTAAGGGGTTTAAACCTGCTTATAATGCTGCAGGTGTGCCCTCACCCGTGCGTTGTAACCATATAACAATTACAACACTGCGTTATGAGTGATGGACAGACCTGATGAACATTGGGGTGCAGAGTTAACCATTTCCAACCCTTCCCCTGAGAACTACGAACTATTGCTGTTGTTATGCTGCTCATGAGAGTGAGATCAAGCACAGGTAAGAACATCTGCTACAGATAAGAGAGGGGAGAGAGACTGTTGATTTACTCTATTATGACACTTTATGGATTATTTACCATCTACTACAAAGACTTGGCTCGTTAACATTCCACAGGAGATAGCAGGAGTGGCCTGAACTGATGGACACTGTCATTCCGAGTTGATGGATAGCTGAGACCCCGTGAGTGGGGATAAAAAGACAGGTCTGGAGAGCCACCCTTCAGACACACCAGTGGACACTGATTGAGTGTTGGGAACCCACAGAAAGGCGGGGGCTTCGGAGACCGAACCAGGAGATCGGTCAGTAAAGCTCACAGTGTTACAGCAAGGTCGGTGTGGACTTGTGTGTGTGTGTCCACTCATGCCAGAGTGACGAGTCCACCACAGAAGAACGGTCTAGCTGAAGACCAGAGGGGTCATAACTGAATGACCACAACGATACGACGGATGAAGAAAGCAAAGGAAGGTTTGGCTGCTGTAGCTATTACCTCTCTCTCTCTCTCTCTCTCTCTCTCTCTCTCTCTCTCTCTCTCTCCAACGATTTCAACACAACAACCATAACTGCATCAGCATTTATTAACTGAACTCTATACTTTCCTATGACAATTCATTTACCCCTAAACATCGATAGCCCTTGCTTATTATTGTTAATTATTATTGTTCCCACACTTTTCGGTTTATTAATGCTAACTTGTGTTATATGTATATTTGCATTATTGATATGGTTTTGCTTATTTTTGTTAATAAGCACCTTTCAATATAGTACCACCAGACATCAATGGATTATTCTTTCTCTGCTGGTCTGCCACACAGTTACGGGGATATTCCAAATTGGGGGCTCGTCCGGGATTCTATACCTTTTTAGGGGTCCAGTAAATCGGGATAAAAGTCCCTTACCTGATCTGGCTGTGAGTTTTACCAGACGGGAAACCAGCTGAGATGGAAATTGACACATTTTTAAAAGATCTGACTATTATTAGCAGACTGTTCAGTGTTAAACCCTGCTACAGAGCAAACGAATGCAATTGCAACATGCAACTTCCCTTCCTCCACCACCAGCACATAATGACCGATGTGTGCACAGCCTATTGAATGCATCACAGTATCCTACCAGGACTATTCTACGAGAAACTCTGGACCACCACACCTATCACTACTAACTGCCTCACACCTAACAACTACCCCACCACTACCACCTACCCCTCCCCTACCAACTTCTCGACCCTACACCTTAACAACCGGTGTCGACCTGAGGGCAAAGGTGAGCAAGGAAAAAGAGGAACATGGCAATTAAAGATTATTTTTCCCCAAGATTTCCCGCCACTCGGAAATCTGTCTGAGCTGTCTGCACCATGGTGCGGGTCCGATTCCCGGAACTCCCTGCCTGACAATACTTTGGTATCAGCTTTCCCAGACAGCGTATGACAGTTTAATGAGAGACCCAACATAAACCGCTCAGTGAGGGGCTTGTTATGGGGGGGTGATAAATTCCTGCCTTGCCCACAACACTCAGACTTATCCCTTCAAACACAAACAATCCGCTCCACACTTAGATGAAAATATTTCTCTGGGAATTGTCTTCCTTGTGACCATTTCTCGCTGAGATTTATGTCAGCGGAGAGAATAAGCTCACTGTGTAATCTATCAACACACAATGATATTGGAAAAAAAAGCCAACATCCCTTACCACCAGAGCCCGAGAAACGCACCCTGTACTGAGAAATCTCTCTGCTCCTCCCTCAGCTTTCGGAACGATAGCAACTGGAACTGGGTGCCTGGAGAATGTTTAAAATCAGAAACAGATTTATCACCACTGATTTATGTCATTTAATCTGTTCTCTTGTGGCTGAAGTACAGAGCAATAGATAACCGTGTCTACGAGCTAAGATAAGAAGCATAGAATAAAGTTGCGGTAGTATTCATGGGTCCACAGACCATTCACAAATCTGATGGGGGCGGAGAGGATTGAGCGTGTGTCTTCATGTTCATATTCCTTCTCCCTGAGAGTAACATTAATAAGTCGAGTTAAACGTCAAAATGAGTCATAATTGTTAATCGTAATGGAACAACTTCAGAACGTTTAATAAATAGTTAACAATAGAAAATGATGGATACTTTCCCTGTCTCTGAAATTCCAGCCCCTACACCACTCCCTCTCTGAAACCGCACCCAGTCTATGCACACACTCCCTGTCTCTTTAGACATCTTGCCCCCACGCCTCTCCGAATCTATGAGTGCTCCTGCAGAAAAACCCATCTATTTCTCTCTTACCACAGCCTTCAACGGATACCACCTGAACCACTACAAAGATCTCGGTCTCGTAAACCACCCTCCCACCCCCCATCTGCAATCTAAAGCCTCCTCCAGTCCCGAGACCTTTCCTGTTTCTGTGTCTCCTTTCAAGCATTACACCATTCCCGTTTCACTACGCCCTTCTGGCCTCTGCAGACTCTCTCTCTCTCTGTATCCATCACAAGTGCTACTCCCCTCACGGTCTCTGTAACCCTCCCCGGCCCCTATGGCCTTCCACATCTCTGAACCTGCCTGCACCCTCAATGAAACAGTCAATGTCCTTGGGAGACATGACCGTGCACATGTGTAGATCATATTTTCACTTGTCGGACGTATTTGTTGTCGGGAAAAATTGCAAGTTTGAACCCGGTTTGTGGGAAGCCTTCTGTCAGTGGGTTTAGAATTGCGGAATTCTTGTCCCCGGATGGATTTAGAGGGCAGATCTCTGAGAGGGACTTAAAGAGTGGGAGATTAATGCTTGAATGGAAGTGGTTGTAAATTGGTAGTGGGTAAAGGCTAATGGGGAAATGGGTGAGAATTCTCTGGGACAGTTACTGATGTATGGTTGCAGATGTCAGCTGACCGAAGTAGTTCCCGGTCCTGTTGTTTCCGTGTGTACATCCGACCGGAGATATTGTGGACACTGTAGGGATCCAACCAAGCTTGGGGCATGATCTCTAATCTGACAGCACAGGACTAAGCACATTAAATTCTGACATCCGGCCGGAGATATTGTGGACACTGTAGGTATCAACCAGGCTTGGGGCATGATCTCTAATCTGACAGCACAGGACTAAGCACATTAAATTGTGATCTTCGTGAGAAACTTTTCACTTCTTGTTTCTGAGAATTAAGGGTACGTTGAATTGAGATCGGGAAGTGCTTGTTGCACAATACCAGATTGTTCGGAATCAACTATTTTTACAACAAAGGAAGCGGCCGATTGAAAACTGGAGAAACTAGATCAGCAGCAAAACTTTATTGACCCTTTATAAACTCCCAGAGTGATAGAGAGGGCAGAGGGGGGGATTGAACACGGGTCTCCGCAGCGGCGCCACTGGAGACCACAACCATCTCTGATCTCCAGTCTCTGTTTCCGAGTGTTATTTCGTCTTGCAAATTGAACAAATGTAGAAATTACTCGAACGAAACGACGGTTCAAGCAGCAACTGTGGAAAAAGACACAGTTTGCGTTTCGTGTCTGGATCAGCGACGAAGATATCGGGAACCAAGAGCATGAATTTGGTCTCCCACCCAGACGTTGTATCCGACAATTTCTGTTTCCACTTCAGATTTCCAGCAGCCACGAGGATTTTGTTTTAAATAATAATTTACTGGAATCTTCCCTGAAACGGGCAATGCAGATTTCAGTCATAATTTAACAATAGACTGCGGAGTTGTGGGATAACCTGAGGATAACAGGCCGGGTGGATGGTCGGAGTTTATTGCACAGGGTGGGACAACCTATATGAAACTCTACTGGTGTCCTTGGCTGCGGTAGCAGTGAACCCTTCCCAAGGGTGATTAAAGTGCGTGGAGGTTTAAAGTGTGGAGATTTGTGGCACATATGGATATATGATAGATATGTACATTAAATGAAATATATCTTATGAAAATGATTGTTTGATGATGAACTTCAATTAAAAAAAAAGTACAAAAGTGTTCCTCTTTTTCACCTGTCGGGAGCTGTGTCAGTTGAATCCTGCGAATACTTGGCCTCCACAGCTGCCTGTGACAAAAGATTGCCCGGTTTCATCAATCTCTGTTCAAAAAAATTCCTCCTCAGCTTCCTTTTGAAAGTACGCCCCTCAACCCTGAGGCCGTGTCCTCTGGTCTCAGAGTCTCCCACCGCAGGAAACATCCTCTCAACACTCACTCTATCAATTCCTTTCACCGTTCGATCGGTTTCACTGAGGCCACCCCTCAGACCCAGAGTCATTGAAAGCTCTTCATATGACATGCCATTCAATTCTGGAATAATTTCTGTGAACCTCCTTGAGCCCTTCTTCAGTTTCAGCACATTGTTGGTCAGTTCAGGGGTTTAAACCTGCTTACAATGCTGCAAGTGAGGCCTCACCCGTCCGTTATAAAGTTACAAAACCACATCCTTGATTTTATATTCTAGTTCACATGAAATTAATGCGAACACCTTCCTGATCAAACACTAAACCTGGAAGTGAATCTTTAAGCGAACAAGTTTGAAACTAAGTTGAGCGACAAGAATCATCTCACTGGGTTACAGTGAAACATCGACACGAGGGAGACTGATGGAAGAACCACATGAAGTGACCGAATTATGGGATAAATCAACATGCTGCAAATCAGAAGCGACGTCACATTTCTGCCATATAGGCAGATTGGACAAGGGGGCTGAATAAACAATAGACAATAGACAATAGGGGCAGAAGTAGACCATTCGGCCCTTCAAGCCTGCACCGCCATTTTGAGATCATGACTGTTCAATTCCTATCAATACCCGGTTCCTGCCTTGTCCCCATATCTCATGATTCCCCGATCCATAAGATACCTATCTAGCTCCATCTTGAAAGCATCCAGAGAATTGGCCTCCATCACCTTCCGAGGCAGTGCATTCCAGACCCCCAAACTCTCTGGGAGAAGATGTTTTTCCTTAACTCTGTCCGAAATGACCTACCCCTTATTCTCAAACCATGCCCTCTAGTACAGGACTCCCCCAGCATCTGGAACATATTTCCTGCTTCTATCTTGTCTAATCCGTTAATAATCTTATATGTTTCAATCTGATCCCCTCTCAATCTCCTTAATTCCAGTGTGTACAAGCACAGTCTCTCTAACCTGTCTGCGTAAGACAGTCGTGACATCCCAGGCATTAACCTCGTGAATCTACGCTGCACTTCCTCTACAGCCGGGATGTCCTTCCTTAACCCTGGTGACAAAAACTGTACACAATACTCCAGGTGTGGTCTCACCAGGGCCCTGTACAAATGCAAGAGGATTTCCTTGCTCTTGTACTCAATTCCCTTTGTAGTAAAGGCTAACATTCCAATAGCCTTCTTCACTTCCTGCTGCACTTGCTCATTCACCTTTAGTGATTGATGAACAAGGACTCCGAGATCTCTTTGTATTTCTCCCTTACCCAACTTTACACCGTTCAGATAATAATCTACCTTCCTGTTCTTACTCCCAAACTGGATAACCTCACACTTATTCACATTAAACGCCATCTACCAAGTATCTGCTCACTCACCCAGCCTATCCAAGTCACCCTGAATTCTCCTAACATCCTCATCACATGTCACACTGCCACCCAGCTTAGCATGATCAGCAAATTTGCTGATGTTATTTTCTATGCCTTCATCCAAATCGTTAACGTAAATGTAAACAGCTGTACCGAGCCCTGTGGCACCCCACTAGTCACCACCTGCCATTCCGAGAAACACCCATTCACCGCTACCCTTTGCTTTCTATCTGCCAACCATTTTTCTATCCATGTCAATGCCTACCCCCGATGCCCCGAGCTTTGATTTTACCCACCAATCTCCTTTGTGGGACATTATCAAATGCCTTCTGAAAATAAATCTGAAAAACAATCTGTGACTATGTTTGATAATCATTTTCTGAGCCAATTTACGCAGCAATCGGAAGACAAGTCAAAGGTTCAGCACCGTTTTGTATTTTATTACACTTATTATTCAGCCATAAAAAAAACAGAGTGATTGCTTCGGCATTTTTAGTGTACGACAGCAAGCCCGATTGACAGAGGAGATTTAAAAGGATGGGGGATCATGTCTCAGGAGAATAGCTTGAGTGAACTCGGCCTTTTCTCCTTGGAGTGATGGAGGATGAGAGGTGACCTGATAGAGGCGTTTAAGGTGATGAGAGGCATCGATCGTGTGGATCCTCAGAGGCATTTTCCCCAGGATGCTAACACGAGGGGCCTAGCTTCATAGTGCTTGGGAGTAGATACAAGCGGGATATATAGAGATAAGAGTTTCACACAGCCAGTGATGGGTGTGTGGAATGCTCTCCCAGCAAAGGCGGATAAATGGGTCTTTTATGAGACTCATATTCATTTAAAAATATTTTATTAATTATTATTAAAGATTAACAAAACATACATTAACTCAATATGTCATTATAAGCAATAAAGAATTAAATTTGCAACTAACTGATTAACAAAGATAAGCAAAATATCAATAATAATAATAATAATAATAATAATAATAAGTGAAAATAAAGTATTAAGAATATATTTTTGAAAGAAAGTGAAGGAAAAAAACAACCCGTACTAAATAAGAACCCTACTGACTGAAAATCAGACAAACCAAAAACAAACGTTGGGCGCACAACCCCGGAGCTATACACCATACAAGCTAAGGGTGATCTCAGAGATGTTTTTTTTTCACAGACCAGTGAGTACATGGTAAGATCTGCCATGGGTAGTCACAGAGACAGACACAACAAAGACATTCAAGAATCTCCTAAGCTGTTGTGGTACAAACGAGTCAAAACCTTCAGTGATGACTTCGTCGTGAGAATGTGAAACGCAGAAAAGATCTAACGGAGACATGGAGAACAATTATTCAGAAACAATGAAGGATATTCTGAACGGTGGCTTTTCCCTCGATGGTTGTCCTTCCTCTCTGTCAATTCACGGGCCAACCATCCTCTTCTCTTCGCCAGTGACGTCATCTGCGGAAACAACACACAATTTATTTTGACCACGTCAGCGATCCGAAAGTGCTGCTGCTGGGGAGGATAAATAATAAGTGGTGACTTTTGAATCTGTGTCAAACATCGTGACATTGCAACCCTGCATACAACTAGGAGATTTTATCTCGCCACGGTCCCAGGAAATTTGTTACTTTCAACAACAATATTTTGCTGTACGATGCCGCCTAACTCCAGTCTTGCGCTGTTACTTGTCTCGAAACTGCTAATCACGCTCACAACCATGGCCCTGCACGGCTCACAGAACTGAAACTAGTGGATACGTTTCCTTTACAAATAACACTACGTATCGGCAGCCCAATATCCCGTTCACATACCTCTCCAGATCACTGTAAACAGATCGGTCCTCCAGGACAAGTCCCTGTTAATGAGAGGAAATCAGCATCATTAGCAGATATTTTTTTTACTAAAAACATTCTGTGAATGAAGAGAACTGCAAGATTATTGAAGAGTATCTGCGCTCATTTAATAAATTATGTCAGAAAGTAACAGGGAACAGTCGGACCATGATGGACAGAGGATCCGAGACAGACAGACATGGTCGCCAAGCGGAAGGGCGTGTAATCCCTTCCCTTCCTTCAAGAAGATCAGAGTGCTATTTCCATCTTTCTAGTCCTCAAAAACAATTTCACAGACATTTGTAGCTTGGAATGACTGTACTAATCCGTCTACTCCCTCTTCAGCGTCCTATTTCAGAATGCTGGGGTGCAGTTAATCCAGGTGAGTTCTCCACCTTCAGCCCTTCCAGCTTGCCTTGCATCTTCTCCTTATTATAGTGACTGCAACCACTCCGGTGCCCTGACACTGTCATACTGATGGTCTGCTCCGCAGTAAAGACCGACACATATTACTTCATGAGTTCATCCGCTGTGTGATTCATCATACTGTGTGGTGGAAACAGTTACTTCAAAAAAGGACTGACGCAAATAATTCCCTCACCGTGTAAGTGGAGTTTCCATCTTCTACATCGTTCCTTGCGCCCTGGAAAGAGAAATTAAAGATTTCCATTGTGACGTTTAACCTTGCGCTCGACAATTGTATTCTGTCTCTCCACGTGTAAACCCCGAGGGTATCAATCTTCACATTCATTGCTGCTCGGACGCGTCCCATCACATTACTTATCTTCTTATCTTTGAAACAATGACTGAGATCATGAACATAATACAAAGATCCAACCTGTTCATTCCTTGAGAGATTTTCATAAGTTCCCGATGAGTTCACGGTGTTTGTATCCAAGGTGCCTGCGGGAACAGTACAGACACGTCACAGCGGTGAAGAGCATCATGGGCCGTTGTTCATACAGCGGATGTCAATCCGGCCACAAAACAAAATGCCAGCGACAGCACGAACTACATTCCCACAAACGCCAGAAACCGGTCACCCCCTGTATAGACGGCCAATAATTTAGGTCAGATACAGAAAGGGAAATATCATACCGCCCCGCCAATGATATTGTAATCCTGTGTTGAAAATGTCCACTTATTTAAGTGGACAACCCAACAACCGAAGCAGCATTATTCGCTACTTCTCTTACTTCTCTTCCTCCATCTCATGTTCTTATGGTCTGATATGCGTTACCGCCCACCGAAAGGACATCAGTGCCTGGTGGACATCTCCACCCATGCACCGCTCGTGTTCCATTCCTGAGTCTTTCACATGTCCCGTCACCAGATATTTATCTATTTCCCTCTCCAGCTTGTGTAATTTGCTTCATTCGCCTGTCGCATCACAAATTCGCGTTGAAGCTTCCAATATCCCACTTTTGCAAAAAAAGAAAAAAAAGTTCGACCGCACCAATTAAAAGTAGAAGCGATATTTGGAGAAAACATGCACTTACCCGCCAGTTTTCCTCGCGATCAACCATCCACAGGCGCCGCCGATCAGTCCCTTGGCAAATAAACCAAGTACAATGCCCACGATTGCGCCAGAGCCGAGGGTGCAATTGTCATCTGTTTTTGTTGATAACACACAAGGAAAATATATATCTTACATTCCGAGAACACGTCTTTATCAGTGGCAAATTCATTTTCACAGCAATTTGACTGAGTCAGTTTGGAGTCGTATATTGTGTCAAAAGGATTATTCCCGAAATGAAAGGGTTAACATGCGAGGAACGTTTAATTGCTCTGGGTGTCCACTCGTTTGAATTTAGAACGATGGTGGGGGGGGGGGTATCCCATTGCAGCTTTCCGAATGGAAGCATAGAAACGTAGAACATTACAGCACAGAAAAAGGCCCTTTGGCCCTTCTTGGCTGTGTAGAACCATTCTTCTGCCTAGTCCCACTGACCTGCACCTGGAGCAGATCCCTACATACACCTGTTATCCATGTACCTGTCCAAGTTTCTCTTGAATATTAAAATGAGTCCTCAATTGCACGTTCATCTGTCAGCTCATTCCACTCTCTGTTTGAAGAAGCCCCAAAAATGTTTTCTTTAAACATTTTCCCCCTTCACCCTTAACTCATGCCCTCTGTTTATTTATTTCTCCCCTAGCCTCAGTGGAAGGAGCCGACTTGCATTAACCCTATATATACCATTGATTATTTTATTTTCCTCTATCAAATCTCCACTCTCCTCTACGCTCGGGAATAAAGTCCTAACCTATTCAACCATTCTCTGTAACTCAAATTCTCAAGTCGCGGAAACATCCTTCTAAACCTTCTCTGCACACTTTCAACCCTATGAATGTGCTTTTTCCTGGTATTAAGTGACCAATACTGCATGCAATACTACAAATTGGCATCAGCAATGCCTTATACAACCTCACCATAACATTCCAACTCTTATATCAAGAACTTTGATTTATGAAGGCCAATATGCCAAAATCTATCTTTCCGACCCAATCTACCTGCGACTCAGCTTTCAGTGTATTTTGTATCAGTATTTCTTAGTCCCTCTGTCCTACTGCATTCCTCAGTGTCCTACCATTTACCTTGTGTGTTCTACCTTGTTTTTTCGTTCCAAAGTCCAATACCTCAGACTTGTCTGCAGTAAACTACCATCAGCCATTTTTCAGCTCATTCCTCCAACTCGTTCAAATCCCTCTGCAAGCTTTGAAAACCTTCCTCCCTTGTCCACTACACCTGCAATCTTTGTATCATCAGCAAATTAGCTGATCCAATTTACCACATTTTCATCGAGATCATTGATATAGATGACAAATAACAGTGGATCAAGCACTGATCCCTGTGGCGCACCGCTAGTCACAGGCCTCCACTCAGAGAAACTATCCTCCTCTACCACTCTCTGGCTTCTCCCATTGAGAAAATATCTAATCCAATTTAGTATCTCTCCATGTATACCTAGCGACTGAATCTTTCTAAGTAACGTCCCATATCAAAGGCCTTACTGAAGTCCATGTAGACAACATCCACCGCCTTCCATACATCCACTTTCCTGGTACCTTCCTCGAGAAACTCCAATAGATTGGTTTGAACATGACCGACCACGCACAAAGCCATCTTGACTCTCCCTGCTAAGTCCCTGTTTATCGAAATGCTTGTAAAGCCCTTCTCTTAGTAATCCTTCAAATAATTTACCTGCTACTAACGTCAAATTTACCGGCCTATAATTTCTCGGATTACTTTTACAAGCTTTTTTTTTCAAACAACGGAACAACATGAACACCTCACCCGCCGATACCGACATTTTACATGTATCTGCCAGGACCCCTACAATTTCAACTCAAGTCTCCATCAAGGTCCGAGGGAATACCCTGTCATGTTCTGGGGATTTATCTGCTCTGATATGCTTCAAGACAGCGAGTACCTCTTCTTGTTTAATTTGTATAAGTTCCATGCCCTCACTACCTGTTTGCATTATTTCCATAGACTCCATTCCAGTTTCCTTAATAATTAGAGATGCAAAAAAACATTTATGATCTCCCCCATTTCTTTTGTTTCCCAACATAGCCGACCACTCTGATCATCAAGCGGACCAATTTTATCCCTTACTATCATTTTGTGTTAACATATCTGAAGAAGATCTTAGGATTATCCTTCACCCTGACTGCCAAAGCAACCTCATGCCTTCTTTTAGCCCTCCTGATCTATTTCCTCGGTATTTTTTGCAATTTTATACTCCTCAAGCAGCTTATTTGCTCGCTGTTGCCTATATATGTTATTCATCTCTCTCTTCTTCTTTATCAGAGTTCCAATATCTCTCGAGAACCAAGGTTCCTTATTATTATTCGCTTTGTCTTTAACCCTGACAGAAACGGCAAGAGGACAAGCGTGCCGGCATTGCTGTGTTGTGAAACATGAAGTTAAAGTATTAGAAAGAGGTGAAAGTGGGTGGGAATGTTTTAAACCGATGTGCAGAGAACTGTGGAACAGCGAAGGGTAAAAAGTCTCTGATGGGAATTGCACAGTGAACTCCAAACAGAATAAAGATGCGGCCTAAAATTACAACGTGTGATAGAAAATGCATGTCAAAGGGGCAATGTTACAATAAGTAATGGGGTGTTTCAATAGGAAGATCGATTGGGAAAATCAGGTTGGTGCTGGATTCCAGCAGGGTGATCTTGTAGAGTCCCTGCGAGCTGGTGTTTCAGGGCAGCTGGTGGTTGAGCTCAGCAGAGGATCATCTATTCTGGTGTGAAGCAAAGATACAAAATTGAACAGAGACCTTAAGGGAAAAGAAAACAAACAATTTCGGGAAAGTATATAACGTGATCGAATTCACCCTGAAAATTGTGAAGAAGAAGCTGAAATCATATGTGTCAGTATTGCAATGGGGGTAAATTGAATTACAGACCCTTGGGACGGGAGTTAGCCAGAACTGTTTGGAAAGGAGTCGATCATTAAGGATGAGGTCTCAGGGGACATGGGGGCACATGATAAAATAGGCTGCAGTCAGCATGCTTCCCTCAGGGGGAAATCTTGCCTGACAAATCTGCTGGAATCGTTTGAAGAAATAACAGACAGGACAGACAAAGGATAACCGGTCGATGTTGTGTTCGGGAATTCTCAGAAGCCCATGACAAGGTGCCAGACATGATGCTGTTTTACAGCTTCGAGTTAATGGTATTACAGAAAAGATTAAGCATGGATAAAGCAGTGGCAGATTGGCGAAAGCCAAAGCGTGAGCTTTCTCGGCCTGTCTGCCGGTGACCAGTGGTGTTCCACGTTGGTCCGTGTTGAGGCCGATTATTTTCCTGTTACATGTCAATGATTTGGACGATGGAATTGATTGCACTCTTGTAAAGTTTGCAGACGACATGAATACATGTGTGAGGGGCATTTCGCATTGAGGAATTAGAGAGGCCACACAAGAACTTGGGGAATGGGAAAAGAAGCGGCAGGTGGAATAGAGCCATCATGCAGAAACGTACAAAACCTACAGCCCAGAAAGTTGTGCCGGACATGTCCCGACAAATGAAATTACTAGTCCTACCCATAGCCCTCTATTTTTCCAGCTGCGTGCCCTTATCCAAAATTCACTTGAAAGGCCCTATCGTATCCGACTCCACCACTATTACCAGCAGCCCATTCCACTTCCTCACCGCTCTCTGAGTACCAAACTTACCCCTGACATCTCCTCTGTACCTACTGCCCAACACCTTAAACCTGTGTCCTGTTGTGGCAACCATTTCAGCCCTGGGGAAAAAAAACCTCTGACAATGCACACCATTAATGCCTCTCATCATCTTAGACACCTCTGTCCGGTCATCTCTCATCCTCCGACGCTCCAAGGAGAAAAGGCGGAGTTCACTCAACCTACTTTCATAAGGCACGGTCCCCAATCCAGGAAACATCCTTGTAAATCTCATTGGAAATCTTACTTAAATCTTGCCACAAAACATATTAGGAGAATGGCCAAAGAAATGACAGATGGAATACAGTGCCGGTTAGCGAACGGTCATGCACTTTGCTTGTATAAATGGGAGATAAAACAGTGGAGGGAAATACAAAGTATCGAAGTGCACTGAGACTTGGGAGTGCTTGTGAAAGATCCAGTGAAGGTTAATGTTCATGTTGATTTTCTGCTCAAGAAGGCAAATGCAATGTCAGCATTCATTTCAAGTGGACGAGATTATAAAAGCAACGATGTCATCTTTCAATTTTTAAGTACCAGTGAGGTCTCACGCGGAGTAATGTGAGCAAATGTAGCCCATTTTTCTTGGAAATTCACTCATATGAGTCTATCATTGAATGATTTTCATATAAAGAGCATTTTATGGCTTTGGGTCTGTTTTCACTGGAAATCAGAAGAAAGAGGGGCGACCTGATAGAAAACTATCGAGAGGTGAGAGGCCTTGTTGCAGTGTACGTGGAGAGGACTATGGCCTCCGACTAACCATCCTCCTAACTTCTAAAAAACAACACAGAGTGCATGTGGACAGGATGCTTCCTATAGTGGTGGAGTCTAGGACCAGAGGACACAGATAGAGTGGATGTGGAGAGGATGTTTCCTATAGTGGGGGAGTCTAGGGCCAGAGGAGGCAGATCGAGTGGATGTGGAGAGGATGTTTCCTATACTGGGAGAGTCTCGGACCAGTGGACACAGATAGAGTGGATGTGGAGAGGATGTTTCCTATTAGGAGGGGGGTGTAGGACTAGGCGACACAGATAGAGTGGATGTGAAGAGGATGCTTCCTATCGTGGATGAATATGTATCTATAGTTTCGTATAGAGAGGGTGATTCCTGTGGTGGGAGAGTCAACGTGAAGATGACACAGCTAAAAATAGAGAAACCTCATTTCAGAACGGAGCTGAAAGGGCATTTCTTCAGAAGATTTAGCAAATCCGTGGAATTGTTTGCCACAAGCAGGGGTGGAGACCATGTCTTTATGTATATTTAACGCAGAGTTTGATAGATTTTCTATTGGTCAGAGCATCAAGGAATACGGGGAGAAGGACGAGATTGTAAAATCAATAATGTGACCTTTCAACTGTTTAAGCACCGGTGAGGCCTCGCCTGGAGTATTGTGAGCAGATTTGGGACACTGTTCCTGGAAAGGATGTGTTGAAACTGAAGGGCTTCAAAGGAAGTTCACTCACATGAGTCTATTGTTTTCATATGACGAGCATTTGATGCTTCGGGTCTGTATTCACTGGAATCAGAAGAATGAGGGGTGACATGATAACAGTTTCCTTCCTCTCAGCTCTTCTGGCTTCCAGTGAATACAGGCTCAGAGACATTAAAGGCTCCTATTATGACAAGTCTTTCAATCCTGGAATCATTTTCGTGAATCCCCTTTGAACCCTGTCCAATTTCAGCTCATCCATTCTCGGGTAAGGGGCCAAAAACCGCTCACAATTCTCCAATTGTGGACTCGCCAGAGCTTTATAAACTTTCAATATTATATGGTGACTTTTATATTCTTGTCTTCTTGAAATGAATGCTAACGTCGCATTTCCCTTCCTCACAAAAGACTCAACCTCTAATTTAACCTTTAGACAATCCTACACAAAGCACTGACAAGTCCCTTTCCACGTAATTATTTTTGTTGTTTTTTCTCCATTTAAAGTATAATAAGTGTTTGACACATGGGCTAATACAGTGATACTGGCGGTAAACGTTCAGTCGATGTGCTTCTCACGGTTATCCTAACGTTACAGCTATCTGTTTTGTTTTATTTAACCGCGAATAAGAAGCATGTCCAACTCTTGCCGTGCACTCCAAACTAACTGTGTCATTGTGTTCCACCGAGTCAGCGTCATTCGACGTGGTGTTGGGCCTGGATACGGCTTCTGTAAAAATACCACTGATCATGGATCACGTGTAACCTACTGTGCTGAAATGATGGCTCCAAGGAGATATATTCTGCTTAAAGCAAACTACTGCAGACGCACAGATCAGAGATAAAACTACAGAATGCTGTCACTATTCTGTTCGTCTCACTACAGGAAGGATGTGGAAGCCATAGAAAGGGTGCAGAGGAGATTTACAATGTTGTTGCCTGGATTGGGGAGCATGGCTAATGAAAACAGGTTCAGTGAACTCGGCCTATTCTCCTTGGAGGGACGGAGCATGAGAGGTGACCTGATAGAGGTGTACAAGATGGTGAGAAGTATTGAGTGTGTGGATAGTCAGAGGCATTTTGCCAGGGCTGAAATAGTTGCCATAGCAGGACACAGTTTTAAGGCGCCGGGCAGTAGGTTCAGAGGGGATATCAGGGGTATGTCTTTTAGGCAGAGGGTGGTGAGTGCGTGGAATGGGCTGACGGCAACGGTGGTGGAAGCGGATACGATAGGGGCTTTAAAGAAAAATGTGGATAGGTAAGTGGAGCTTAGAAAAATGGAGGTTACATGTAAGCCTAGTAAATTCTACGGCAGGGAGATGTTCGGCGCAGACTTGTGGGCCAAAGGGCCTGTATTGTGCTGTGGGTTTTCTATGTTTCCATACTGTCATAGACATGTGGGCGGCACTGGGGAGGGGAGCATCGTTAAACATTCCGCTGGATGATTTAGAACTAATCATTTCCAGCTGTCTTGTGAAACAGTCGTTTTCAACAATAGAGTAAAATACAGCACAAATGATTGCTTGATGGACTAGAAGACGGAACTGACATCCGGCACGGACAAGTACAAGCAGCCTGCAAACAGAAACGGGGATACACAGCCACGCACAACAGTGAGAAATGAACAGTCCGAGAGCAGGTCTGGCAGAGTTCACTGGAGTGAGGTTCTGCGACCACCGTCAAGGTTGTATTGTATTCTTTCACCACAGGAATAAAATGAAAGTTATAGTCCGAGATCGCATGAGTCTGTCTCACTTACCAGTGACACGCAGAGTGACGGTCGCTGAGGTCATGCGGCCACTAGTTGGAACCATATTCACACGGTATTCCCCACTGTCCGACATGCTCACCGACGTCAGCAGAAGCGACCCGTTGGAGGTGAATAACTTTGCCCGTAAACTGTAGGAATTATCAAGAGACCCGGTTTGACCGATCCACTGGGCGACTGTTATCCCATTAAAAATCCAGCTTCCACTGCTGACGCTGGACGACGGCCGGACTGAAAAAAAGCGCTTCACCTCCAGCGGTGACATTTATCTGGCTGTGCTCAACGATAATAGTAAACTGCTGGGACACACCTGAGAAAGAGAAAATCATATGAGGGAAAAGCGACAGACGCGGATAGACTTGGGAACTGCACTTAACTCAATCTGTACAGATACCAGGGATTTGTTCTTAGCTCAGTAAGATCGATAATTATAATCTCATCTTCATTCCCTTAACTACCGGTCGTTCTGTTAATTATCTGACCGCTGACTGGTCGAGAGAGTGACCCTCACCCGCCGTTATGTGGAGACAGAGAACGAGAGCTGCGAAGGCCAGTCCCGACATCCCGAGAGAGCAGCGCCGATCTCTGTTACACTCGGAGACTGAGCCGCACTTCCTGGTTTGCGGGTCAGATATCTGGATTCTGACGTCACAAGCGGCAGCGCTGATTGGATCAGAGAGTCTGTACTTTGCTCGAATCTACATCAAATCCTGTGTGTTGTTCTGCAACTATCTGCTGCTGTGTGGAATCCGATAATGATCTCAAAGAGAGTTTCTCTCACCCACCGACATGAAGAGAAAGAGAGAGAGTAAAGTGAACGTCATCCACGCGATCCCGAGAGAGCGGCGCCTGTCTCTGTTACATTCGGAGAGTGAGCCTCATTTCCTGGTCTCCATGAGAGATCCCGAGAGCCCGTTATCTGAAAAACCGGAGCTGACTGGAGCGCAGAGCGAGAAGGCGGAGAATGAACGAACCTAAAACGCTAGAGAAGCAGAAGGGTATTCGGCCCTCGATACTCTGGTGTTGTCCTGTACCAGATCATGTGGAAATTTCCTCCAAACTACCTCCCTCCGGTTAGGTAGACTGGCTGAGTGTTGCCGCCGCAATAATTTTGCACACAAAGACAGCAAGACCAAGGATGTGACTGTGAACTCCGCGAAGGAGAAGTCGGGAGATCACACACCAGTCCTCATTGAAGGGTCGGCGGTGGTGAGGGTGAGTAGGTTTAAGCTCCTTCTGAGAGAATCTCTGCTTGGCCTCACACAGTTACACATTCACAAAGAAAGGCACGTCAGCGGCTGTATTCCATTAGGGGATAGAAACATAGAAACAGAAAAAGCCTACAGCACAATAAAGACCCTTTGGCCCACAAAGCTTGAAGAGATTTGGTATGGGTATGTCTCCAAAAACTGGGAAATGTCCGCACATGCAAGGTGGAGAGTATTCTGACTGTTTCCATCACCGTCTGGTGTGCAGGCTGCAATGCACAGGATCGACACAGATTGCATAGGCTTGTGTACAACAATCACATTCATCACAGTGCAAGCCTCTTCATAATCGAGAAAATCTTCAAAAGCTGGTTCCTCAGGAATACCAGGTCCATAATTAAGGGTGATTACCGTCAGGTATATGCTCTTGTCCCATTACAACCATTCGGGATATACACCCTTCCTATTCGTACAAAACGGAATATGCTTTCTTCTCATTGCCACCATCCGGGATATATTCTCGTGTCCTTATCGCCATCTGGAAGGTAGGTACATGAGCCGGAAGACCCACTCTCAATGAGCTACCAATATCTTCTGCAATCAGTTTTTTTTTGAGCGGTACATGGACCCATGAAAGCGAGCTCATTATTCTTTTTTTTATTTGATAGTTCGTTTACTTTTTCATTATTTAATTTACTTACTCGTTCATTCGCTGGTTTACTTACCGAAATGTTATGTACATTGTATGCATATATTACTTATTAATGTACTGAGGACGCGTTCCGCCACTTGGCGGTTATGACAGCAATGACGGGACTTCTCTGAGTTGGCCAGCCAGATGTACAAGGATTCTCCATTGTTGGAACGGCCTTTGCTGGAGTGGAGTCAGTGTCATGTACCTTGTGTGAGATTTAGAGAAACTGGGATACCGCCTCTATCCCGCATAAATACATAAACAGACCCGCACAATGTCCATCGGGTGCATGTCCCATTAACGGGAGCTGCTGTTCCATGAGCTTTGACTCACACGGGACAATGAGGTGGTGATAGGCAGATGCTACAGGGAGGGAGCCACCCGAGAGGAAGGCGACAGGATCACAGGTAACCTGCGGGAGAGGCAGAGTGGATAGGCAGCCGGAGCAGTGACCCCTTGTGGCCGTACACCTCAATAGCAGGATGCATTTGGTGGATTGCCGGGAGTGGAAATTACCAGGAGGAAGGTACTGAGACTGGCTCTGTGGCCCAGAAGGGGATGGTGAAAGGGGAGTACAATAGCTATTAGGGATCCTCAATTAGAGGATCGGAATGCAGATTCTGTGAACATGGAAGAGACACCCCGTTACGCTCCGAATCCATGGTTTATCATGAAGGATTCGCCGCTGCTCTGTTCTTATCTGATGCAGCCTATTGGTCTGCCTGGTGGACTGAGAACCCTTTGGGCTGGAGAGCGACATTCACAGTATGGCAGTGAGCCATCTCAGTGAAAGAGAGGACTCAGAAATCCTCTGTGTCCCTTCGAAACAGCAATCTTGTCCTTAGGCCCTGTGCTCTGAACTCTAATGAATGTACATTGGCCAGGAAAATGCGGTGGAACAGTGGTCGTGTTCCCGTTGCTTCATTCTGGCCTGATACCCACCGCACCCCGTCCTCCCCTGGTCAATCTCGCTTCTCTGGCGGAATTCCGCTCACTTCCAGGTGCAGTACTTGCATGGCTGGGGGTTTATCTTTGACGACTCGTTGCTGTTCACCTGGACTTCATATGATCGCCGGTGCATGTATAGAATTCGCGTGTCTTTTTTTGTGCTTAATTGGCCGAAGATTGCTGCGATAAAAGTTAAGAAAATGTCCATCTTGTAGATTAGTGAGCTGCCGGAAATTGTCGCCCTATATCGGCAGTATTGCAACGTTTTTAAATCGGACGGGCGATGTTAAGGACACAGAAAAGATACACGAGATTGAATCTGACTGCAAAGTTGGGCGGCTCAGTGACGCGCGTGACCAATGCACCCATTCTGAACTCGTGTCTGTATCTTCCACACTGCCCCCTCGTGGTGACAGCGTCCTGCCTGACTTCTGCACTGACGCTCTTTCAACTTTGCCAGTGAAATTCCGGCCGTCACTGTGTTGCCGCCGGCGTCTTTTATCGCCGTGTGCAGTTGTGTTTCTCCTTTTGTCATGCGCAGTCACTGAAATTTTTCGAAGTGAAGCTGCCTAATACAGCAATACCCGTCGCATATGTAGGAAATAATATTGGGGCTATAAATGAGAGACATCTCTGCATTATCGCGCCTTTACATTTGATCTGCAACGGGTAGCATGTCTTTCGCTTGTTAGTTGCTGTTGTGTTAATGCTGATCTTTAAGGGGACGTTTTGCAAAAACAGTCGCTGTTCCCGCTGATACACTGAACAAAAGCTACTTTGCAAAAATAGTGATTAAATGTCATTTGTTTTGTTAATGCTGATATTCAGGAGGATTTTGTTGGGCAATGTGGGGAACACCGTTACTTTGACATGCAACTGTGAGATGCTCTGAAGACAAAGATCCTTGTGGGTTTATAACAAGTACTTTGGATAATGAAAGTACATAACATTTCTGCAACCTCGCAGTGCCTGAAGGACATCACACATGGAATCCAGAGCACATAACACTCAGGTTAGGTCAAGATGCCTTGAGGTCTCGCGCCACCAGATGATCAGTGAAGATGTGTCAAATTCGCGATTCCTGAAACAATACTTATGAATGAACGGTGTGGGAGATTGACAAGGTAATTGCTGAAAATTCAGATTTCCGCATCTATTTCAAGTTCGCAAAGCGGACACGTGAAATGGTCATTAATAAGTTCGGTAAACACGGGACGTGAAACAGACAGCCTGGTCCTTCTTCCCACACCAACCAGCGTGAATATCACGTCCAGTCTGATCTTGCTGTCACTTCCATATTCCGATCCGTACATCACCAACCCCAAAAAGTCCAGTAACTGCTCAGTTACATCTCAAAACAGGGCATATTCAGGGACAGCCGCAACTTACCAGCCCTCACTACACCTCCAGAACCACCACCACCTTTCTACTGTCAAGATGAAGCCACACTCAGGTTGGACGAACAACAACTTATATGCCGTTCGGGTAGCTTCCAACGTGATGGCATGAATATCGACTTCTCTAACTTCCGTTAATGCCCTTCCTCTTCTTCTTACCCCATCCCTTTTTAATTCTCCCCCTTTTTTCTCTCTCTCTCTCTCTCTCTCTCTCTCTGCCCATCACTCTTTGCCTGCTCTCCGTCTCCCTCTGGTTTTCCCCTCTCCCGTTCTTTCTTGGCCTCCCGTCCCATGATCCTTTCCCTTCTCCAGATCTGAATCACTTTTGCCAATCACCTTTCTAGCTCTTAGCTTCATCCCACCCCCTCTGGTCTTCTCCTAACTTCTCGCATTTCCCCCTCCCCCTCCTACTTTCAAATCTCTTAGTACCTTCCCTTTCAGTCAGTCCTGACGAAGGGTCTCGGCCCGGAACGTCGACAACGCTTCTCTCTATAGATGCTGCCTGGCCTGCAGGGTTCCACCAGCATTTTGCGTGTGTTGGCTGAAGAGCTTGTTTCTTTGCTGTAAATCACAAAACAAAACAGGTGAGCTTTACCTGCAGTCTGTTCTGCGCCACCTGGAACCTCCTGTACACACCAAACACTCAGGCCCCCTGTTACCGAGCCTAATTACACTCACCCCTGACTCAGTCTTGCATTACTCACACACCCACAGTGTCTTTCCGCTCAAAGTGCGCATCAGCTCTGCTTTTCACCCTCCAGGGGTCCCATGTTTTACCCTGGCTTTACTGTCAAGTTACATCTCCACCTCCCCTTGTTCTCACTGTCCATCACATCTCACTGCCGTGGTCTCCATGTTTACACATCTGACGTCACTCCCATCTTTCAATCAACCGCGTTTAACTGGACACCTCTGTCACGTGTCAGCTCCCATCGCACCCTCAACGCTCGACTCTTTATATAAATATCTCCCTCTTTATCATTCAGAAGATGACAGTGGAGAATTCTTTGATACTTTTCTTACACCATTTCGACTCCCTGCCCGTCGCAACTGCCCATCAAAACCTCTTAATTGATTCACTTATCCTCCACTAGATCTTGCACCAGCCGACTTTGTAATCTATCTCACTGCCCACATTGCACGGTCTCGACACGACCCGTGACGGCTCATTACCCCCCATAGATATTGCATGACCGCTGAGCTCTCAGCATTTTTTGTGTCTTGCTCCAGATGTCCAGAATTTTCACACTGTTTCTCCTGTCCTTTCCAATAATACATTTTGTGCGTGACCTGCTGTAGTCTTAATTTCTCAGGTGCATGTTCTGTTTCCTCAATATTCCGCAAATTCCCCAATCTAGATGTCTAACTTACCCCGCCTCATTTCTCCGTTTCTCCTTCTTCCGCTTTCATGAAATAGCGAAGTCTTCTTCACTGCGCTCTGTAGCAAATTCGGGAAAACATAAGGAATTGGAGAAGAGTACAACCAAAGGTTCAGCACACTCCATTGTCAGACCTTGTGAAACTCCCTGTTGCAGATGGTCAGATCCAAGAGTCGAGCTTATAAACATATCTCAGTATCATTTAGACTCTGCTTTCTCTCCGCACCTGTTCCCCCACAAAGTTCCGCCGTCCCCACAAGTACAAAACAATATGCGCCAACCTCCTCAGCTATTTGCCTTCTTCCTCAATTTACTTCTGTCCGCTCTTTTACAAAGAACCGAATTTTAACCCTTGACAATCTTTTCTAAATATTCACAATTGCAAACCTGGCTTTTGTTGAAGGCAAGCAGAGTTTATATAGATTGGGAATCTTTAGAACTTCAGCTGTAGGGAGATATTTTCAGTGTGGTCTATCTCAAACTGGAACATGGAAACTCTCAGAGTAAACAAGTTCTGCTTCACATCCAAGAGTCGTGCTTATAAATATATGTTAATTTCCTTCAGAGTCTGCTTTCTCTCCGCACCTGTTCTCCCACAAGTGCAAAACAGTATTCGCCAACTTCCTCTGCCATTTGCTTTCTTCCTCAATTTACCACTGTGAGCTCGTTAAATCCTTGACAATGTCTTCTAAATATTCATATTTGCAAAGCTGCCTTTTATTGAATACAAGCACCGATTAAACGGATTGGGAATCTCAGAACAGGTTTTTATTTTTGTTTCAGTGTGGTGTCTCTTCGACGGGAGCATAGAAACTCCATGTAAACGAGTTCTGGTTCACGTCTCCAATTCACTTCTGCAAGCTGCCAAAGGTATGGCAGTTACGGTGTCAGTTATCACAGAGTGCAGTCGTGTCCGTCCGTTTCGGATGCCCACCAACTGTAACTCTGAGGTTGCAGACTGATCGGCCGAGATCTCCTGAAGCAGGGAACAGGCTCTATCTGCCGACTGGCCGACCTGAGTTCACTTTGGAAATGTAAGTGCGTTAACTTCAACAGTCCGCCCGATATCCTTTATGGATTAAAGTAACTCGTTAAAGAAATTGCAACTGGTATAAACGTGTTTTGGGAACAATTAACTGATGAGCATTTGTCAGCTGTAGTTAGAATTTGCCAATGATGACGTCACCACAGTGAACCACGTGGTGACTTGCGGGGACTTGGTTGGACAAGAGCACAGATGTACAGGTCCTGATTGCACTGCAGACAGGGTTCACGGCCCTCAGCACAGGGAGTCAGTCAGAAAGAAGGATTAAGTTCCTTAGACCGTCTGTTGCCAATCTTTTTTCTTTTAATTTCTGACGAAGAGATAGTGGGTTTGAAATTCAGACGATATTTAGGTCGGATAGTTTGAAAGAACTTTGGACACTAAGGGGAGAGGTTGGAAAATGGCATCAAAGCTTCTGGCCAATCAGGAACTTCTGGCGTGGTTTCTGAGTGATGGGTTAGTCAGGGTGCGGGGGAAATGGTCATCTGAAGTTTCTGTTCAATATGATCTGACAATGGCCAGTGAACTGCAACCAGCTGCGCTATGGTGGAGCATCTGATTTGAATAGGATTTAAAATGTTTCCTGATGCAAAATATATAATCCCGGACAGAGTCAATTGGTCGGATAGCAACCATGGACGCGCAAAGGGATGGCGATTCTCACTCGGAGCCATTTTACCCGAGCGCCCTTTTCACATCCACGCACCAGCCGCTTATAGTGCATGAGAATAACAGCGTTGAAGAGACACGTGTTCAACAACAAAGGAAGCACCTTCTGCAACCCCACCAGATATCCGGGTGTTTATTCAATCACCCATCGAGTGTTGCATTTTGTCAATATCTCAGACACCTCAAACACGTCATCCCTGTATTAATATTTTACTCACTGTCATGGTCTGGGTCAGAATTTGTTAATTCACTGTGTATTGGTCACCACAATGTGTTATTATATTTCCCAAGACTCCTTGATTACGCTACATTGTTGTTTATTTTACAAACCCGACCGCTAATTCTGCACTTCCCAGTGCCTGGAAAATCCCTTCTCCAAGCCCATGTTTGGACCCCCCACACCCGCACCTCCCGCGCTGTCCAAATGCAACTTGTGCCTCTGTGACCGCGGTGTGCGTCGGAGGGCGGGAAAGTGGTTCCTGGCAACTGCTGGCTGTGGAAAAGGGCATCGGGGTGGCCACTCCCGTCAAGGTGGGAAGATGTTCGCACCTCTTCCTCCCTGTTTAGGGAGAGAACCTGTGGAATACCGAATACCGGGTGAAAGGCGAAGTCTTCGGGGTCACTGCAAGTCCGTGTCTTTGCTGTTGACCGGTGATCGGTGGGGGTGCCGATGACATTTTTGCCGGTGGGGGCAGAGAGCGGATGGTTGCGCGCTGCGGCTTATGAGGGGTTGGAGGGGGAGAGCTGGGGGAGGGTACTTTGTGGTTCTAATATTTAACTCTCGTTCACCCTTTGTGGGCCGAAGGGCCTGCAATGCGCTGTAGGTTTTCTGTGTATCAATGTTTCTATCCCCCAGGGCAAAGTTGAGAGGGCTAATGTTGGTGGAAGCATGAGGGTGGTGAACCCATGAGGGTGACGTCATTGGATGTCGGAGTCTGGATTGAGGTGAGAGAACTCAGCGGCTTCGATACGAAGTGAGTCTCGATCTTCAGTGATATCTCGGAGTGAAGACGTGACACCTGGCAGACATATGGGGGAGACATGGATAATGGTTGTAAATGTAACCCTCACGCAATTGGCTGGTGTATGTCCCGGGGAAATTCCACCCACCCGCCAAATCGCGCCTCCCGTGTACGTGGATGCTGTGACGTGCTCCTGAGCAAAATCTCGCACACACACTATCAAACCGCACACCAGGTACTTTCACAGAATACCCTGTATATATCTTACTAGAACCAAGTGTTTAATAGCGATACAATCTATATCAAAGAGAAGAAAATAAAGAAAAGGCGCCAGAACTTATCAGGGTTCAGTGCACAATCATTGGAGCTCAACCACCGAAGACTGCGGTCCGCTATTCGATCTTCTCCGACCTCCACGACCCGCGCGGCTGGGACCTCCCGCAGTGATCGACCACAGCGCCTCCAGGAGGGTCTGGAGGGATATATTTCGAAGTCAATTTGCCGCATATTTAAAATACTAATTTAAGGGCAAGGCGCATAATATTTCATATTTCCCAGAGGATACAAAACTAAAGAGCGGATAGAACTCTCCGGTTAAAATTATGGAGTGCCACGTCGGTCTTTCTGCCTCAGTAACCGAGGGCCGGTGCTTGTCATCAGGATCGCTCAAAGCCGCTCTTCACAGTAGCAGCTTCACTTGACATCACCACATACTGTCAAGTGAAACTCCTGACGTTTTGAGAAGCAGATGCGTTTCTCAGAATACAGATCCCCGAGCAGTGCAAGCCTGACTTCACTAAGTTAAGGAAACAACCCCTTTGTGAATAAATTGCAGCCGCCGGACACAGTGAGCGAACCAATCTTGGAGCCAGTTACCGGGGGTATGAGTAACATAACATTGTAGAAGCATAAACGGCTGAAAACACTCAGCAGGTCGGGCAGCATCTGTGAAAGGGGAAGCAGCAGTCGACATTGCGATGCAGGACGGGAAGGCGGGGAACAACAAAGCGGCACTAAAATGTTAAATGAAACGTCACCGGAGCGGGCCGGACATGGGAACGAAGACATTCGTCCAGCAGTTCTGACGGAGGATTTCAACTTGAAATCTTTAATGTTCCTTCTCCACAGGGGCTGCCTGACCGCCTGTGTGTATTCCGGGGTGTCCTTTTTCTTGATATTTCCAACAACCCCAGCGCCTACGTTGTCATAAAATTCAGTCAAATCCAGTTTATAGGTGAAAGGAAAGATCTCTTCAGGTAACCCGTCCTGATGGGTGACCACTGGGAGATCCCGATTTTTCAGATCCTCGACAACAGGGTCTCCCAATCCTTGCCATGTCTCACCGCTCTCTGTCTGTAAATCCGTCAACACCGTACACACCTCTATCCGAACCTCCCCTCCCCTTTACCCTTCCCTGTTTCTGAAGCACCCGGCCAGCACTACACATCTCTCCATTTCTGTCCCCTACAAGCAGCCTGTCTCTGTAAACACCTCCATTGCTGCTTCCGACAGAGTCTCTGTAACCCTCTACGGTCCCGATAACCTTCCCCATCTCTGCAACTGTGTACACTGTTAACGAAAAAATTAAGATTCCCGGGGAAATGTGAACATTCTGTTGTGAAGATCCATTTTTTTACCCGCTTCCTTACTATTTGTGGATGTAACAGAATTACACGATCGAATCCGTTGTGTTTGGGAAATTCTGTTCGGATATCGGGAATCATCCCAGGGTGGAAGTTGAAGTCCCGTGGAAAACAACGTTAAGGTTGAAGTCACTTGTGACGAACAAGGGAATTCCTCAAAGAAGGACATGGATAAATGATGACAAACCCATCCAGGATAATGACAGGAGGTCTCAATCTTCAGAAAAAGCTCATCTGCACATAGCCCATCTTCACAGAAATGACACAGGAAAATATAAATAAATGATTTCAGTTGTGACCGCGCTGAGATCTACCTTCAAGTGAACTGTAAGTTTGCAGGTAGCTCATTACGTCAAATTGCCTTCCGGATTACTGATTACAGAAACAATGATTACAGAAGCTGAGACTAGAGGGCGCAATGGGACAAGTTATGTGCAGACAGGACAGGACTACGCCACCGAGTCGGTCATCAACGTTGACCGTAGAATTATACTTGTCAGGTTGAGAACAAAGTTACCATATCACACAGCGGCCTGTCAGTAACGATTACAGTGCTGTGCAAGTGAAAGTTTCTGTCAACATTCCACATCCAACAAGCGATTCAACATCCGAGCAATTTTATTTTGCAACTTTCACGCTATTCTGTACCGTCTACATTAATCGTCAAGAAAATAAATGCAAGCTGTGTTGTCAGGGACGGGGAAGGTGGAGCAGATATACCAGAGGCCCTTAGGACACGGTCATGATCCGGTCCATGAAGTTCCCATTCCTGTTCACGGTCCGGTCCATGTTCCTTATTCCAGGTTTTCCGCGTTTCCCCAGCTTCTGTTGAGGCAGCTGATTTTTGTTTGGACTGGCCTCACAAATAGCTTCAGGATTCAGCCCTTGGCCAAGCACCCTGTTTTTATCCCTTCGCTTCAAGTCCCCCCTGCAGCGTTGCCTCGCCTCGCCTTGCCTCTGCCCGGAGCCTTCCCATGTCCTTTGCTTGCCGGTGAATTTCAAGTCTGAAGCAAAAATAATGGAGAACCGTGCCGAGTTATCAGCCTCTGTCACAGAGGGACATTCTGTGCCCAATGCTTGTAAGTATTACACCGACAGCTTCATTTGGAATCACCGCCGACTGTGCAGTGAAGCTCCTGAAGTTTTGAGACGTCGATCAGTTTCTCAGAGTACAGACCTCCGAGCAGGGCGGGCGTGACTTCACGAAGAGAAGGAATCGATCCCTTTGTGACTGAAATTCAGCCTCGGGGCATACTGAACGAACCAATCTTAAATCAAATGAAAATATGCCGGCAAGGAAAAAGAGGCAAACGAAATAAAAGGCGTCTTCTCCATGATTCAGTACGACTGTAGCCGGGAACCTCTTTTCATAAGATCCACGTCATTTGCCATTCAGGCCAATCTGTCGGTCCCGATTGTATCCTGGTCTGCAGAGCCCAACTGATAAGATCGGACTGCAGTGGGAAGGAGCAATTCCATTCCTCTATCAGTTCGACTTGCAGAGCCCGTGTCTCGTGTCAATGTAAACATCAACTCTTACAGTTCTCAGGAAGAGAACAATAAAGTTGTATTCACCTGTGACGCTAAGGACACAATTCAGATAAGAGATGGTTAGAAGACACCTGACCGAGAGAATATCTCTGCTTTCTGAAAAACCTAATCTGAACATAACCCGTCTGAGCAGAAATGACACAGGAAAATATAGACGTACTGTCAGTATTGATTACAGCGCTTACATCTCTTACTCCCTTTCCTTAGTCCTGACGAAGGGTCTCGGCCCGAAACGTCGACAGTGCTTCTCCCTATAGATGCTGCCTGGCCTGCTGCGCTCCACCGGCATTTTGTGTGTGTGTTGCTTGGAGAATTGTGTCCAGTCCTGGTCGCCTCGCTATAGAAATAATGTGGCAGCGTTGGAAAGAGTACAGAGAGGGTTTACCAGGATGCTGCCTGGTTTAGAGAGTATGGATTATGATCAGAGATTAAGTGAGCTAGGGCTTTACTCTGTGGCGAAGAGGAGGATGAGAGGAGACATGATAGAGGTGTACCAAATATTAAGAGGAACAGATGGAGTGGACAACCAGCATCTCTTCTCCAGGGCACCACTGCTCAGTACAAGAGGACGTGGCTTTAAGTTAAGGGGAGGGAAGTTCAAGGGGGATATTAGAGGAAGGTTTTTTACTCAGAGAGTGTTTGGTGCGTGGAATGCACTGCCTGAGTCAGTGATGGAAGCAGATACACTAGTGAAGTTTAAGAGACTATTATACAGGTATTTGGAGGAATTTAAGATGGGGTTTATATGGGAGTAAGGATTAATGGTCGGCAGAACATTGTGGGCCGAAGGGCCTGCATTGTGCTGTACTGTTCTATGTTCTATGTTCTATAAAGGAGATAGTGAGTTGCTCTGACCGTATTTCTGGTTCAATTTTGAACGGCTGAAAAATGAGGAAATGATGACAACAGCTTCCCATTCTGTTTTCTATATTTAGCAGACACTGCAGTTTGAGACATTGCTGCAGAGCAAACGAATTAAATTACAACATGCACCTTCCCTTGCTCCAGGACCAGCAGGGAATGGCCGATGTGTGCAGTGTCTATAGAATGCAGCACAGTTACTCGCCAGGACTATTCTGCAAGAACATTCGGACCACCATTCACACCACTACCAACTACCTGACCCCCAACTAACAACCGTCAACTAGCAAGGTCAAATAAGAGGGCGAAGGTCAGCAAGGAAAATGAGGAACAAGGCGATTAAGCGTCACTTTTGCTAGCAAGGAAATCGTTATGTAAATTCTGCACGGACATGGGAAACAAGCCGACAGTCTTTCCCGCTGCCCACTCCCTTCCTGAAAGATTAACGAGGCATTGCAGGCTTTACCTTGTAAAGCATTTTCATTCTGATTTAATTTCATTTTGAATTTTTCATCCCATCCCCCCGTTGGCTCCTGGGATCTCTGCGACTGCGTGCAGGGCCTCAGTTTTGGCGACCCTGCTTCTTCACGGGGGACGGACTAGAGTCAGGCACTGCTCGCTAGCTGGGTTTGAACAACAATGCCGACCTGGCTGATATCACCATCATGGGAAACTTGCAGGAGGATTGGTTCTGTAGCCTATATCTTAATATTTATTATATTCCTACGGAATAGAATCAAGGCTTGAGAATGGGCTGAGGGGGTCCTGAGTGCGGTGTAAGTATTATACCTAGTACAAGCTCCAACCACGATGAAAAAACAGGCTATTATTTACATCGATGTGTAAACCGTGTTCACCGTGATCTTGGGGGTAGGGGGGTATGATCGGTAGAGGTGAAAATGGGTTGTTTTGACCGTATTTCAGGTTCAGTTACAACTGCTGTAGAACCGTGAGGGAGTAATTACCACAGTTTCGTATTTCTGACTTTCCATTATTAGCAGACTGTGTAGTGTTAGACCCAGTGTAATGTCACGTACACCGTGACCGGGTTACCGAACAAGCAGAAAAGGAATACACGTTGCAGTCTGGAATTACTGCAACTAATAGTGTTTAATAGTGAACTAGGTAACACAGTACTATAAAATGCATATATATGAAACAGTTTCGCAATGATGTATACAGAAGTGTAAACATAACGAGCAAAACCAAGCGGTTTCAAAGTCTAGGGGTAAATGGATAGTCTTACGATGGTGAAGAGTTCAGTTCAGTTCAGTTCAGGTCGTCGCAGCTGCTGGTGTAACGTTGGGGGGAGAGAGCGTTGGAGAGAGAGAGAGAGAGAGAGAGAGAGAGAGAGAGAGAGAGAGAGAGAGAGAGAGAGAGAGAGAGAGAGAGAGAGAGAGAGAGAGAGCTGGGGGCACGTCACACTGACTTATCTATTATTATCTGACAGTGTAGAGTTAGACCCTGCTACACAACAAACGAATGCAAATGCAACTTGCAAGTTCCTTTCCCCCACAACCGGCAGGTAATGGCCGATTTGTGCACTACTACAGAATGTAGCACAGTAACCTACCACGAGTATTCTACGAGAAACTCCTGACCATCACTCCCACCACTATCAACTACCCCACCCCCACCTTACCTAACGATCTAGAGCTGAAGACGAAGATCAGCAAGGAAAAAAAGTTGAACAAGGAGATTAAACACAACTTTTGTATAAAATTCTATTTGTCCCTAACGAGCCCCCGATTTGTAACGTACGCCGTTAAAGGGTTACCGAACCAGCAGAAATGGAATACACTTTGGAGTCTGGTATTACTGAAACTAACAGTGTTTTTTTAGTAAACTAACTAATACAGTACTGTAAAAGTGCAAATATATGAAACAGGTTAGCAATGATATATACAGAAGTGTAGACACAGTAATCAAAACCAAGCGGTTTCAAATTCTAGGGGTAAATGGATAGTCTTACGATGGTGAAGAGCTCAGTTCAGTTCAGTTCAGGTCGACGCAGCGGCTGGTGTAACGTTGGGGGGGGGAAGAACGTGAGAGAGAGAGAGAGAGAGAGAGAGAGAGAGTGAGAGAGAGAGAGAGAGCTGGAGGCACGTCACACTGTCTTATCTATTATTATCTGACAGTGTAGTGTTAGACCCTGCTACAGAACGAACGAACGCAAATGCAACATGTAAGTTCCTTTCACCCACAACCGGCACGTAATGGCCAATTTGTGAACAGACTACATAATGTAGCACAGGTAACCTACCACGAGTATCCTACGAGAAACTCCGGACCGTCACTCCCACCACTACCAACTACCCCACCCCCACCTTATCTAATGATCTAGAGCAGAAGACGAAGGTCAGGAAGGAAAAAGAAAAGTGTATCAAGGAGATTAAACACTACTATTGTCCTAAAGATAATTTTGTCCCGGACGAACCCCCGGTTTGCAACTTACGCCGTGACCGGGTAACCGAACCAGCAGAAATGTAATACACTTTAGAGTCTGGTATTACTGTAACTAACAGTGTTTATTAGTAAATTAACAAATACAGTACTGTAAAAGTGCAAATATATGAAACAGGTTAGCAATGATATATACAGAAGTGAAGACACAGTAATAAAAATCAAGCGGTGTCAAAGTCTAGGGGTAAATGGATAGTCTTACGATGGTGAAGACTTCAGTTCAGTTCAGGTCGACGCAGCTGCTGGTGTAACGTTGGCTGGAGGGAGAGTTGGATTGAGAGAGAGGGAGCGGAAGGCTCGTCACACTGACTTACCTATTATTATCTGTCTGGGTAGTGTTAGAACCTGCTACAGAACAAACGAATGCAAATGCAACATGCATGTTGCTTTCCCCCGCAACCGGCACGTAATGGCCGATTTGTGCAGAGACTACAGAATGTAGCACAGTAACCTACCACGAGTATTCTACGAGAAACTCCGGACCATCACTCTCACCACTACCAACTACCCCACCCCCACCTTACCTAACGACCTAGAACTGAAGACGAAGATCAGCAGGAAAAAAAAGTGGAACAAGGAGATTAAACGTTACATTTGTCCTTAATTCAATTTTGTCCCGGACGGGACCCCGTTTTGTAACGGACGCCCTGACCGGGTTACCGAACCAGCAGAAATGGAATACACTTTGGAGTCTGGTATTACTATAACTAACAGTGTTTATTAGTAAACTAACTAATGCAGTACTGTAAAAGTGCAAATGTATGAAACAGGTTAGCAATGATATATACAGAAGTGTAGACACAGTAATAAAAATCAAGCGGTTTCAAAGTCTAGGGGTAAATGGATAGTCTTACGATGGTGAAGACTTCAGTTCAGTTCAGTTCAGGTCGACGCATCTGCTGGTGTAATGTTGGTTGGAGAGAGAGTTGGATTGAGAGAGAGAGAGAGAGAGAGAGAGAGAGAGGGGAAGTCTCGTCACACTGACTTATCTATTATTATCTGACTGTGTAGTGTTAGACCCTGCTACAGAACAAACGAATGAAAAATGCAACATGCAAGTTCCTTTCCCCCACAACCGGCACGTAATGGCCGATTTGTGCACAGACTACAGAATGCAGCACAGTTACCTACCACGAGTATTCTACGAGAAACTCCGGACCGTCACTCCCACCACTACCAACTACACCACCCCCACCTTACCTAACAATCTAGAGCAGAAGACGAAGATCAGGAAGGAAAAAAAGTGGAACAAGGAGATTAAACACTACTTTTTTCCTTATTTTAATTTTGTCCCGGACGCGCCCCCGATTTGTAACGTAACGGGTAACCAGTTAACGGGTAACCGAACCAGCAGAAATGGAATACACTTTGGAGTCCGGTATTACTGTAACTAACAGTATTTATTAGTAAACTAACTGATACAGTACTGTTAAAGTGCAAATATATGAAACAGGTTAGCAATGATATTTACAGAAGTGTAGACTCAGTAATCATAACCAAGCGGTTTCAAAGTCTAGGGGTAAGTGAATAGTCATACGATGGTGAAGAGTTCAGTTCTGGTCGACGCAGCTGCTGCTGTAACGTTGGGGGGAGAGAGCGTAAGAGAGAGAGAGACAGAGAGAGAGAATGAGAGACGAGAGAGAGAGAGAGAGAGAGAGAGAGAGAGAGAGAGAGAGCTGGAGGCACGTCACACTGACTTATCTATTATTATCTGACAGTGTAGTGTTAGACCCTGCTACAGAACGAACGAACGCAAATGCAACATGTAAGTTCCTTTCACCCACAACCGGCACGTAATGGCCGATTTGTGAACAGACTACATAATGTAGCACAGTTACCTACCACGAGTATTCTACGAGAAACTCCGGACCGTCACTCCCACCACTACCAACTACCCCACCCCCACCTTATCTAATGATCTAGAGCAGAAGACGAAGTTCAGGAAGGAAAAAAAAAGTGTATCAAGGAGATTAAACACTACAATTGTCCTAAAAATAATTATGTCCCGGATGAACCCCCGGTTTGCAACTTACGCCGTGACCGGGTAACCGAACCAGCAGAAATGGAATACACTTTAGAGTCTGGTATTACTGTAACTAACAGTGTTTATTAGTAAATTAACAAATACAGTACTGTAAAAGTGCAAATATATGAAACAGGTTAGCAATGATATATACAGAAATGTAGACACAGTAATCAAAATCAAGCGGTTTCAAAGTCTAGGGGTAAATGGATAGCCTTACGATGGTGAAGACTTCAGTTCAGTTCAGGTCGACGCAGCTGCTGGTGTAACGTTGGCTGGAGAGAGAGTTGGATTGAGAGAGAGAGAGAGAGAGAGAGAGAGAGAGAGAGAGAGAGAATGAGAGAGAGAGAGAGAGAGAGAGAGAGAGAGAGAGAGAGAGAGAGAGGAGAGAGAGCGAGAGAGAGAGAGAGAGAGAGAGAGTGAGAGAGAGAGAGAGACAGAGAGAGAGAGAGCGGAAGGCTCGTCACACTGACTTATCTATTATTATCTGACTGTGTAGAGTTAGACCCTGCTACAGAACAAACGAATGCAAATGCAACATGCAAGTTCTTCTCCCCCACAACCGGCACGTAATGGCCGATTTGTGCACAGACCACAGAATGTAGCACAGTAACCTACCACGAGGATTCTACGAGAAACTCCGGACCATCACTCCCACCACTATCAACTACCCCACACCCACCTTACCTAATGATCTAGAGCTGAAGACGAAGATCAGCAAGGAAAAAAAGTGGAACAAGGAGATTAAAAACTACTATTGTCCTAAAGAAAATTTTGTCCCGGACGAACCCCCGATTTGCAACTTACGCCGTGACCGGGTTACAATACCAGCAGAAATGGAATACACTTTGGAGTCTGTTATTACTGTAACTAACAGTGTTTATTAGTAAACTAACTAATACAGTACTGTAAAAGTGCAAATATATGAAACAGGTTAACAATGATATATGCAGGAGTGTAGACACATTAATCAGTTCAGCTCAGTTTAGGTCGAGTTAGTTCGGGTGTAACGTTTGAGAGAGAACGAGTGCAAAAGCGAGAAAGAGAGAGTGAGAGAGAGAGAGAGAGAGAGAGAGGAGAGAGAGAGAGAGAGAGAGAGAGAGAGAGAGTGAGAGAGAGGGAGAGAGAGAGGGAGAGAGAGAGAGAGAGAGAGAGAGAGAGAGAGAGAGAGAGAGAGAGAGAGAGAGAGAGAGAGAGAGAGAGAGAGAGAGAGAGAGAGAGAGAGAGAGAGAGGGGTTGATGCCGTTGCCGTGGATCTTTCTGTTGTCTTCATGTTGCGGTCACTGACTGTGATCATACCAGGTACTAGCTTTCTTCAGTGGTAGACCTGTCACCCAGGCAAGGGGGGGACAGCAAATAAGCCCCTGCCGGTCGCACACTGTGAGCCTCTAATCGATCCTCCAAATCTCCACCATCACGTTGTTGCATAACACTCTTTTAGTGTCCCGTGGTGCGCCTCCATGGAGTGTCTGCCTACGTCTTCGCAGACCTGCTTTTTATCTCCTCTTGCAGGGCTCCGACCGTCTATTAGGCCCCGGACCCTGCTTGCTGTCTTTGCATGAATTTCACAAGCAGGAAAAGAAAGTGTCCTTGCAGCAAAGGTAAACAATCAGCCAAGGAGACATAATATTAAATCATGTTTCTCTCTCCCTCATCTGCGCAGATATCTCTCTCATCTCTCATTAGCAGCATAGTTCATGGGAGTGGGGTCAACTCTGGACCATGTTAGC